>NC_134116.1:8691292-8994323 GCF_040939455.1 Microcebus murinus
TACATTGTTTATAGCTATCAAAATATCACACGTACCCCCAAAATATGTACAATTATTATTTCAACTAAAAATACTTAAACTACTATTATTATAGATTTAATATGTTCCTATTTAGAATTACAGATTAATGTAACATGATAAATGTCATCATTGATAAACTAGGTTGAGCGTTTGTGTATGTGTGGGTTGAAAATACCACGTTATAGCAATTATCTCTCATATGAGATTCTGTGGCAGAAATGCCAGGGACGTGCACTGTCTCTGGTTTGGCTCACAGGCAGCACACTTGGCATCTAAGGCTGAAATAGCCCATTGACATATTGTTAAGAGAACCATTTTCTGGTACTTGTCTTCAGTTTGTAGGCTGATGTTCCGATGAGCCCCTCTCTCCTTTACACTGCGACAAGTCCTTTTGCCTTACACCTTTCAACACTTTTTGAGTCTTTTTTCTTCTTACTTTAAATTCTCAACATTTTTCTCAATATTTGGTTATTTAGTGGAAAAACCAAATATAGTTAGAAATTCCAAACTAAATAAAAAATATATCAGTACCCCATATTTAAATACGATACACAGAATCTTTCTTTGGTTCATTATTCATTCATCAGCTAGGGTTAGAATTCTTGCCTTGTCTCAGGTCATAGTTCGGATACTAATTTTCCTACAATGGTTGAAAATGCCTATGGAGAACTGATCTATAATGAACACCAAGAAGTCAATAGGGCAAATATTTCAAGTTCCTTCAAAATGTTCTCCTTAGTGGGGAGGAAAAAAAAAAGACATTAACACAGCTTAAAAATTTCCAGAACATTTCCGTTTCTAAATGCCATCCGGTTTTATAGTCATACAAACATGGAAGACATTTAAGTGTTAATACATGTTCTACAATCAGTCACTTATTAACAAGAATGCCCTGGGAAAAGTTATTTCACATCTCTGTACACCCATTTCTTCTCCAGTATATGGAAATAGCCCTGTTTATAGTTTATTAGGATCAAATGAGATAATATATGAAATGTTCTTAGAATGATAGTTCCAGCAAATAGAAAATATACACTTTTGATTTACCATTACTTATATTGCTAAGAGCTTTACTCCAAAATCTAGTTCAAATTGTTTTCCCTCCATCTTTGTTTTTGTCATTTTTCTCCCAGAATTTGGTTCTCTTACTTAACACTAACATTCTAGCTGGATTCCTGAAGGAACTGTTAACATTTCCTATACTATTGGTGCTCCTTTCGCTTCTGTTTCATCAGTTACTTTCAGTAGTGAAGTGCTTCCTCACAGAAGGCAATTTTTATGCATGTATGTCATTGATTTATGTATATAATCAATACTGTGTGTGTGTATAGGTGTATATGTGTATACTTGCTATTATGCAACACACACACACAAAGCTATTTCCAGACCAAATGACGGAAAGACAGGATGCCTTGCCACATCACTTAAGGAAGTACTTGTTGGGAAATGAAACTTAAAACTATTTTGACAAGAAACAAAACTGGAAGGAATCAGTGAAGTCTCCAAGACAAGGCCTAGAGAGCACCAATAAAGGGCTTGGGGTCACTTTAAAGAATCTCCCATCTCGCCTCTCAGGGTCCTCTTTCTGGGATGCCACAGGAGCCCTTGACTTCTGACCTAATTCTGTCCCGACAGCATCACCCTAGTCATTGCTCACATCGTTTCAGCTCCGATGCTCTCAGGAATCAGCACCCCCTGCGCCCCCACCCCACAGTCTCCCGAAACGCGGGTGCAGCGCCGGCAGCGTGCTCGTGGCCGGGTGGAAGACAGGTCGGGTGACCCCGCTGGACAGATTTCCTGCAAAAATCCCGCCGGACAGGTTTCCTGCAAATGGTGGTGAAGGCTGAAACACAAGAGAAAAACAAAAAACCAAAACAACAACGACAACAACAACAACAAAGCAGAGTCGTGCTAGACCAGGTTACGAAGCACGGGCCAGTGTGAGACAAAGCCTTTTCCTGGTACCACTGTTCGGTCCCCTCCCGAGGGTACATCCCTGAATATTCTGGGTGACTTTTCCCGGCGCTAGGTCCAGCTTACACCTCCTCTCGGTGGTGGGTGCAGGTGACTCTTCTCGCACCTTTTCTGGGCTAAGCAATTTTCTACTCCAGCCCCCACATCTGTGCGTACAGTGGCATTAATTCTCCACGCGGGGCTGTGTGGTGGTGGCGGCTGCTGTCATGTTACTTCTTTGGAACTTTGAAAGGACAAACTTCGTCCAGTGTTCCCGCTGCTCTGAGCCCGCGGGGCCCCCACTGTCCTGCTTCACACGTCGCTGGCTTCATCTCCAGGAAGAGGAAGCTGCAGCGTCAGAGGCGGACCACCGTTCCAGCCTCCTGCCCGGCACTCACGCGTGGAAGGCAGAACGCGGCTCCCCTCCAAAACGCAGTCCACGCCTAATCCCAGAACCCATGACTATGTTACCTTACATGACGAAAAGGACCTTGCAGATGTGATTAGTTAAGAATCTTAAAATGGGGAGATGATCCCACATCAGACTGACACAATGTCAAAGACACTTGACTCACCGTTGCTGGCTTTGAGGAAGGAGGGAGAGACCGCCAGCTGTAGAATACAGGCACGGTAGACGCCGGAAAGGGCGAGAGACACAGTTCTCCTCTGGAATCCGGGAGGAATGCAGCCCCGCAGATGCGGCTTGGTTCTAGCCTAGTGAAACTCATTTTGGACTCCCAACCTTCGCAACTGCAAAATAATAAATTCCTGGTGTTTTAAGCTACTGGGTTTGTGATAATTTGTTATAGCAGCAACAGGAAACTGATACTTCACTTCATCATCTCTAAATGCTACATTTCCCAGTGGAGTTTCTTTTTTCTAAGTTTATAGAGTACAAATGGCATGATGATATACTTATCAGGCACACCAAGGCACCTTCTCAGGAGTGAAGGCAGGCGTCATGGATAATCACAAGGAAACAGCAGGCATACCTGAGAATGTCCGGTTCAAACCGTGATGTCCTGTTACCTCAGGCAACACAGCGGAAGTATTCCCATCTCTACTGTGTTGTTTGGCTTGACTCTGTGTGTCAGTTATTGTACATGTGGAGTATGGAGGGGAGAAACAGCAATCGGGTGAGAAGCAAACGTGAGGAGGTGGTCTTTTCATTTCTGAGCCAGCTTATTCCGATATGAGGACTAGGGCCGTGTCTGCTCCTAAGATGAGACTTTAACTCTCTCTCATTTTTTTCCCTCTGTCATGCTCATTCCTGATACCTTTGCTCAAATGTTCAAGGAGATGGCATATATGTTTTGAGAAGGATGTTTCCCCACAGTTCTTATACTACAATATCTTCTTCCTCATCCTCTCCCAGCTTCCACGTGCTACCTTTTCTTTTAGCCCTGCCAATAATTTAAACACGAAAATAAAGCATTACTAGACCCCTTAGAAAATAAGAAGGATAATTAACTTTGGACTTTGGTGTTGTCCCTGAATTCATCCCAGGCTATCGCACAAAAGTAAGAAAGTTGATGGAAATCTGAGAGCATTTTCTGTGGAAGAATAAGCTGATGGTGCCCTCACAGGATATGTACTCACAGAAAGAAAAAGACAAAGTGACTGACCAGTGCACCCAATAAAAGAAAGACTGGATAACTTTCAGCAAAGATAGCATAATTAATGGAAAACACAGAGGTTAATTTGGAATAATGATAGCTGCTAGCATTTATTGAGCATTTATTATGTGTCAAGAACTATTCCAAGCAACTTATCTACTTTGTCTCATGTACTATTTTCAAAAGCTTTATGATATAAGTACTTAATTTCTATTTTGCAGATGAAGAAACGAAAACAAGGAAGAGTTAGGCATCTTGCTGAAAATCACCCAGCTGATTAGAGGCAAAGCTTCAATCAGAGGAGGAAGTCTAGGTCCAGAGCCCAGAGACTTAAACGCAAAGAGATAAGGGAACATCTGGGAAATGTGAGATAGGAACAGGCAGTCACCATGTAAAGCAAATGGAAATACTTTGTATAGAAAATATAATAGCTTAGATAAAGAACACAAAAGAAGGATTAGATAGCAGAATCATTATAGCCACAGTGTGCAGAAGTGAGCTGGAAAAACCAGGAGAGACAGTCTCCTAATAATTCAGTGAGTGATGAATAGATGGAAAAATTCCAAAACAACGTTAAAAGAAATGGAAAAAAAAATTGAAGCCCTAATATGGGTTATTCCATAGAAGAAAAATAAACACAAGAGAGCAACTTCTAATATTAAAGAAATATGGAAGACCTAAGATTGAAAAGGCTTGTAGAGTGCAGAGGAGAGCAGATAAGAGAAAAACCACGCCGAGATATGTTAAAATGTCAGAAACAAAGAAACTGTAAAATGTTCTAGAGGGAATAAATGTGTCGTCCTATAGAGCAAAGAGAGGCAAGCTGGCCAACAGCAAAGTGAATGCAGGAAAACAGTGGAGTCATATTTGCAAAGTGTTGGAGGGAGAGAACATCCAATGTATCATTTTGGGTCTGTAAATAATATTTAACATCAGGATAAAATACAGATATTCTCTGATATAAAGGACCATAGAATGTTTACCATACAAATTCTTCTTTAAAAACATACTTGGAGGACATAAATTTATGGAGAGAGAAATAAATTCAGGAGCACACAGTGATATATGGGAAAAAAGAGTCTTGTAAGTAAATTAACGAATTTTATTGTTTTCTCAATAAAGAGACCAAAACCAAAACAACAACATCAACAAGAAAGAGAAGCATATCTGTAGGAATCCAAAACCCAAACTTCAGGGGATGGTGTGTGGCTAGCAGACAGTGAGCTAGCAAGACGGGTGGGAGGATGGCTGAGAGATCACGGAGCCGAAGACCATGCTAAGCAGGTGAACATTGTATTGGAGGAAAGACAGAAATCGATTAATTTAAGAAATTAGAAGGAAAAATAAAATCATAAGTCTTAATAAAGAGAACTATAAGAAAATTAAAAGTACAATAATTAACTTTTTAAGCCACCAGAAAAATATACTATCTAATTAAAAATAACAAGGAGGGAAAAAGAAATAAAAACACAATATGAGGTATCAGTAACATCAGTAAATGTAAACAAGATCAACTTACCAAAGGGCAGATCTTCTCATATTTGGCTGATGATGAAAACATGCAAACAAATCCAGCAATTCATAAAAAGACACATTGAAAACAAATATGTAATGCCTTTTTTAATTAAAAAGATTTAAGAAATATATACTACTAAGTATAAATCAATAAGAAAGTTAAGATGATGATTTTGTTACTAAGCAACACAAAATTTAAGGCAAAATAGTCACATGGAATGTAAAAGAGGACACTACTGATAATATGACACATTTTACAAAATAGATAATGGTGACAATATGTGTATACATATCGAACAAATAAAAAGTACACTCTGCCAAGGACACATGAAGCAATCGTGAGATTCCACTGTGTATTAGACTGCAAAGAAAATCTCAGTGAATGCTAAATCATAAAAAATGATCATAAATCATTCTCTGACCATTATTCAATAAAATAAAAAAATAAAAGAATTCTTTTAAAATTCCTATATAGGAAGAAACAAACAAAACTATATTAAATAACAATTCTATTCAAAAAGAAAGAAGATGTGAACTTGGGAAATAGCTAGAGCTGCACAACAATGAGAGCATTCCATGAAAAATTTCGTGGGAAACTGCTAAAGTTGTACTTCAGGAAGAAATTTATAGCTATGACTATGTTTACTAGAAGCAAGAAAAATAAGAAAAGCAAGAGAACTCAGCAACTAATTCAAAAAAACCTAGAAAAATTAAGAGTAAGCACAAAGAAATGGGAGGAAATAAAGTTGCAAAAATCAATAAAATTCAGGAAAAAAGTAATAACATAAATAATAAAGTCTCCTTCTCTGAAATGTTAGTAGGACAAACAATCTTTGGCAAAAGAAAATGTAAAAACAATATTGAAAAGAAAAGGGGAAATAGTTGTAGATATAAGTGATTTTTTAAAAAAGGAATATTAGTAACAATTACAATACATTTTTAAAACCAATTGAAAGGACAAATTTCTGGGAAAAAAATCACGCAATGCCAAAAAGGATCAGAGGAAATAATAGGAAAATTGAATACAAAAATAACCATTGAAGATTTTAAAATGGGGGGAAAAAGACTTCTCCAAGCACAAAAGGTCCATACATTTTTACAACTGAGCTTACCAAACTCAAGTATAACTACATTCTCCAAAGAGGATATGGGCAAGAGAGCTGGGAGGGGGACCGGCCCTGCGTGCTAAGTCTGGGGTGATGCTCTCATACCCTCACTGGTCCTATCCTTCACCTCCCTGCAGACATTCGCCACCAGGGTGGCAACCTAGCTTTGTCGTTAACAACCAATGCCGTAGCACCTCAATCTCAAACTTGTGCACCCCACACCTTGATGCCCCTCCCCAACTTCCCAGTTCCCCTCCCTGGTTTTCTTGATCCCCAGCCACCATTTGGTCCCATCTTTAGCTACGACCCATTGATCATATCACATGGTCATCGTCCCTCTGTCCCCTGAGGCCCTGTCTTCTCACTCCCCAGTGTATATCTACTCCATGGCCGATCATTAGGATGCCCTCGGACACATCTCAGTCCGTTGCCCCCCTCTTTGTCCATGTTATACATCCACCTAAACCACAGGCTAGCTATAACTCTCTGCCTAATCCTTGTCTGCATCAACTAAGCCTAAATTTGGAGAAAACCCAACAACCACACTGGTTTCACGTTAACTTAATGGTCAGGAACCTCAAAGAAACCTTGGTGCGCTGGCACTTACACTGTGTGTCCCTGGTCCATTGCTTTTTCGGTCACTTAGTGTCAATTTCCCACCTTTCCCTTTCCCCTGAAGCCTCCCAGGAGTCCCCCCACTCTGCCACCTTACAGCCTTGAAGAATCAAATGAGAACGTTCACACAATTCTCTTAATTGCTTCTGTCCACATCCCAACATCAGCAGCGGAGCCCTCTGCCTTCCTGCCTGTCGCCGAGGGGAGCTGCTCTTACACCCACCTGAGGCCAAACTCTCAGTTCCACATCGACCTCTTCTGCTCTTGCTCACTCCAAGGTACTGAACTCACCATTCCCTCCTCCCTCTGGTGTCTGGATCACGTCTGTCATGACATGCTATGAGCTTCCCCATCTTAAAAAATCCCAACTATGATTTCTCTATAGCCTGCTGCTACCCCTATGTACTTCTCTGTTTCCCTTTAAAAAGCAAAACTGTTCAAACATGTTGTCTGTATCTATTCTCTTTCTTCCTCAAACCTGATGCAATCTAGCTGCTTGCCACATCTCTGCAACTCCCCTTCCCAAGTCCCTGATGGCCTTTCCTCCATAGCTGCAGCTGTTGGTTGTGGTTCTCTGACTGGACCTTCCACATGTGTTGGGCAAAGCATATCCCTCTGCACTCCTCGATGCCTCCCTTCTGCCTTCCGGTGTGGTGTGTCCATGGTTTTCCTCCCATGTGGCTGCTTCCTTCTACTCATATCCCTTGCTAATTCCTCCCCTGATCTCCAACCTCATCAACTGGGAGAACACAGGGCTCAGGATTTGCTCCTTCCTCTTCTCTGGCTTTGGGCATTCCCTGGGGGATTTCATCCAGCATTGCAGTTTTAAGCACCATCTATATGTAGATAATCCTCAAATCTCCGTCTCTAGCACAGGTGTCTCTCACGAAATTCAGATATCCAATTGCCTCTTCCATACTCCGTGTGACTCTCTAATTGGACACCCAAAATGAACATATTTAAGACAACTCCTGATCTTTTCTTCGTATTCCCCAAAGTGGGTCCTCATGCTGCTCTTTTCATCTCAGGGTTGACAATTCCAGTTACTCGGTTTTGGCGTTTCATTAACTTACTTGGTGTTTCCTTAACTTCTTTCTTTCTCTCACATCCCCAGTTGATTCCACCAGAAAGTTCTTTGGGATCTACTTTCAAAATATATCCATAATCTCTTTCTCACCACTCCTACTGCTACGATTTGGTCTAGCCTTGGACCATCTTCCTTCAACTTGCTACGTAGTGTAAAATGGGCACCCTTTTTCCTTGAAGGGAGATGAGTCAGGCACAGTCACTCTGGAGAGTGTTCTGTGATGTTTGTTAAAACCAAAGATGCATCTTTTCCATGAATCAGAGAGACTCACCCAGGTCCATAAGGTTATGCACAACATTGTTGGGGGGTGTGGGCATGGAAGAAATCTGGGTGTCCATCGCTAGGTGAAAATGTAAGTACAATGGAGTGAAAACATGTGGTTGAATTCATGCCACAAGGAGAAGCAAAATTTAGCAACATGGAGAGATCTTGAAAACAACATTGAGTGGAATAACAGGATACGTAACGCAAAATTGCTGTGGTGTGTGGCTTAAGATCATGTTTATACTGTCTATCTTTCAAGGATACATTTGCATCCAAGGACATTTAATAAACACATTTGAGTTAGTGCCTTAGTGTGGAAAGGATTGGGTCAGTGATGGACAATGAAGAGGAAAATAATAAAACGAAATAAAACCAGAGGGTCCTTGACAGCCTGGTAATTGCAGTGTGCTGTGACTCACCCGCTCTCGTCACTGGCAGCAGGGAGAGGACTCTGAAGTGGAGAGAAGTTTTGGCAATTATCATAACCCAATCTCTGCTTTAAAACATACGCCCACCCTCTCGTATCTAGCACCTACTCTGCTCCAGTCATTGTATAGACCATCAGCTATAGATTTAAGGAAATCCCATAGCCAAAAACCCTCCTTTACAGAAGAGCAGTTTTGCAAGAACTGCTGATGGAAGACGGTAGATCAAGGTCCCTAAAATGCCTTCATGCTGGATAAGTTATTTTTAGAAAGCTTGTTGCTCAAAACACACACACACACACACACACACACACACACACAACTATTTAAAAGCTAGAAAAAATATGAATAAAATAAAACCAGAGCTGGGTGAAGGCAATAATAGAATCCAATGTGCCAAAGTTTGGGATAAATGCCAAAACTGGCAACCTAGTTTGGGGAATTAATGCGGCTACTTAGGGGACTGAGAGATTGGGCTTTGAGTCTGCTTGCAAATTTGCATAATTGAATCAAATCCTCCTACATGAAGCCAGGACAATTAAAGGAACTCCAGCTTCAGAGAAATGGTGGGTGAAAAAAATCTGACTGCCTACAAGGGAACCAAGAAAAAACATCTCTAACTCTTTTTCTCGAATGGAAAAAATGAAGTATCTTTGAGAATATAGGATAATAAACTTGGTCTCATGTACATCTGGAGTCCAAATGTACATTATCCCACACTCAAGGAACCCCCAGGATAAGGCACCATATGAAGACGTTTCCAGGCAGGCAGCATCCATTGTATCTTCAGGTAAATCCCCTCTGGAGAAAATCATCCTCAATCTCATTTCCTAAGGATGCTCACATATTAAACTTGGCCAAATATTAGTGTCCATGTACACATGTGCACACACACAGATTACCATTCAATAAGCAAGTGAGTCATTCTGAGTGAGAATAAGTGGAAGCCACAAGTGACTTATTTCCATTCTTCCATTCTCAAAGACTTCAGACACTGTAAGGGTTAAATACAGAATGAAAATGGCCAAGAAAATGGAGAGAATTTGAGGGAAAGAACAGGGAAGAGGTAATAGCTGAGAACTTTTCAGAACTGATTAAGATAAATGAAATCAAGATACACAACAGAAGAAAAGTAGAATGATATCTTTAAAAGAGTTACAAAAACACATGTCCATCTAAATTTGCTCTATATGATATAATGATCTCTCAAGATCAAGAGTGAAATAATGATACTTTTCAGAAAAGCAAAAGCTGAAGGGACTTGTAACCACAGGACTGCCTGAAGACACTTCGGGGGGATCAACCTCAGAAAGAACAAGAAGCATCCCAGAAGTGTTGCGGCAAGTGAAGTGGGAGCAAGTGGGAAAGTCTGCTCCAGCATTGGCTTATAGAACTATAATTGAAATACCTAATTTATTGAGATAAAATTAATAATATGAGATTACACAGACAACAACAACAGCAAGTTAGCCAGATGGAGGAGGATAGGAGAACATCTGATTGTCTTTGTCTTGTTCATAAAAAGAATAGACATATTGAATTAACATTATATTTATTATTTTAATTGAAAATATGTATTTTTGGTTAATATGTAAATGGTAATATATAAATGCAAGCATATATATATATATTTGGTAATATATAAATGCAAGAAATAGGAAAAAATAAGCATGATACAAAAAACAGAAGGGCAAATAGAAAGAACAATACAAGATGGTGGAAATTAATCCAAATATACTAGTAATCACAAGGAATAAATATTCTGGGTAAAAGACAAAGAGTTCCAGAAGAGCATTAAAAAATTAAATGATATGCTTTTTGTAAGAGATATGCCTAAAGCATAAGAACACAGAAATGCTCAGGTAATTAGTTGAAAAATGTATGCCTGACAAATAACAACTCAAAGCAGTCTGGAATAGTAATATTAATATCAGAGAAAAAGGCAAAAGGCAAAATCCATTATTACAGATGAGGAGGGTCATTATATCTTGATTTAAGTTTAAATTGCCTAGAAGGTTATAAAAAGTCGAAATATTTATGGATGTAATAAAATAGCCATGAAATATAAGAAAAATTGACAGAATTACATGGAGTTATAGACAAATTCATTAATATATTTGAATATATTCATATAACTCTGTTAGAAAGTGATAGGTCAGACAGAAAATATTTAGTACAGATAGAAATATTTGAACTGCACAATTAAGAAGCTGGATTTAATGGACATATAATGAAAACTGCTTAACAATTTGAGAACCATTATTTTCATTACTTCAAAGAGCATTTACATAAATATCATGCACTGTGTCACAAGAGAAGTCTAAATGAATTTCAGAGAATTACATTCTCTGATTACAAAGCAATCAAGCTATAAATCAATAAGAAGAGGAAGTCTTTTACAAAATGCATATATTCAGAATTCTTAAAAGTTTTGATTCATATTTCAAGCATAAATTAAAGAAAAAACTCAAAATGCAAATTAAAATAATGCAATAAATAGTAATAAAAATACCACATATTAAAATATATAAGAGATAGTTAAATAAGGCTTAATGGAAAATTTAGAGCATTATATTAGAAAATAAAATTAATAAAATATTAACAGGTTAAACTTTCCTTTTAAGAAGTTAGGAAAAGCAAAACAATAGAAGCTGAGAAAGTGGAAGGAAGGAGATAATAAAGACAAGAGCAGAAATAAATGAAATTGCAAATAAAGATACACTAGGGAGGGTCAAGTCAAAAACTGGTTCTTTGAAGTCTAAAAAAATAAACTTCTAGCAATATTGAGCAAGAAAAATAGGGAGGGGGCACAAATAATATTTGAGCTGCAAAGGAAGATGTCGGCATATTTAAAAGATTTTTAAAAATTATAAAATATTAAACAAAATGGACAAATTCTTAGAAATATTCCAAAACTAGAGTTTAAATATCTGAGACTGTCTGTATTTGACTTAGAAAGCCTAAATAATCTTATAAGTATTAAGCAAATTGGATAAATATTTTAAAATCTTTCCTCAAAGAAAACAATCAGCTCATACAGTTTTACCAGTGAATTTTTCCAAATTTCTAAGGAAAACACAGTTTTAATCTTATACAAACTCTTCTCAAAAATATAATAGAGAAGTCCTCCAGTCATTCTTTGAGGCTAGTATAACCTTGATATTAAACAAGTGAAGTATGAAAAATGGAGATTATGGGCTGATTTCCTTCAGGAACAGATAAGATTCTTAGACATAGGATACTAACAGCAATAGCAGTAATAATAAAAATAAAAATACTACTGGCTAATCTGATCCCCACGCTGCCTCTTTGTTGGGGGCCAGCGGTCACACCTGTGCCTCTGGCTGGCACACCTCCGTGAGGGGACAAGAGCTGGCAGGCCTGGAGCATCCCAGGCAGGGCATGGAGGGATGTGGAGGGGAGGGCGGGCGGCCGCAGGTCCAGCTGGCACTGCAGGCTCACCAGGGACTGTGGGTTCCCGCCTCTGTCTTCACGCCAGCACGGGCATGGTTTGCTGCGATCCTAAGCAGGGGCAAAGGAGTCTTGGTCCTTGTCCTTGAGGAGCTTCCAGTCTTCTAAAAAGAAAGACAAACATGAATCCAGAAACTACCCAAATAAGTACAGATGTGCAAACTCTGCTAAGAAGGAAAAACATCCAGTGCTGCAGGGTTCCAGAAGAGTCTATAATGGGGAGCCTAGCTTTGCCTGATGGTTAGCGAAGGCTGCTCTGAGGAAATCACATTTGATCTGAGTGTAAAATGTGTGAAAAGTCAGCCAGTCAGAGGGAGGACGAGCAGATGTGCCTGCAGAGGGAACGGCACGTGCACACACCATGGGGCAGGAGCCGTGTCACGCAGAGGAACTGGTGCCTCGTGAAGGCCAGGGAGCAGCTCAGGGAGGCTGCACATTCGGAGGGCGTGGCCGCAGGAGGAGCAGAAGGAATGCAGAGGGTCATTCAATGGCTTTGGGGGGCGGATATCACAACCTAGTTAGTTTTGACCTAAAGCTCTTTCCAACAGTGGTGTAAGGAATGGAGCAAAGAAAGGAAAGGTTGGAGCAATTGGGACCATTGCATCTGCCAGGTGAGAGAGAGGTGATTGCAGGTGGACTTGGAGATAAACAGAGGACTGTCTTTGAGACTTAGGAGGAAAAGGACAGAACTTGATGATTAAATATGAGATGTAAGGAAAACAAAGGAATCAGGAATGGGCTATCAGATGGGGAGGACATTCACAAGCAAGCAACAGCGGAGAAGGACCCAGTTAAGGGGGAAGTGAAGAGAAAACCTTGCTCAGTGTGACACGCCTTGGAGACAGATGGGTGGAGGTTTTGAGTGGGAAACACAGTGTGGAGCCCAGTGAAGAGTTCTGTGTCAGAGATATGAATTTAAATCATCTGTGTATAGATGAAAATTTAAATCAAATCTATTGCTAAGTTGACAAGTAGAAGGAGACCCCAGAGAGAGCAAAGGGTTTAAGAGTAAGCTTCGAGGAACCTCAACACTTGGAGTTTGGACAGAAGATGAATAAGGAGCAAAGAGAAATAGAAGAAAAACCAGAAAGTGGTATCATGGAGAACAAAGAGAAGAGAGAGCTTCAAGAAGGAAATTGCAGTCAACACAGGTAAACACCAATCTTGGATGATGTAACTGAAAGCTGAAAGCCTCCTGTTGTTCCCAGTGTGGTGTGTGACAGTGATGTGAACGGAGGCTACTCTGAAGCCAGCTTGGAGTGGTGCAGGGAAATGTGGATTAAGAGAAACTGGAGATTCCTTTCACCAAATTAGTGCTGTTGAGGCCATACACCATTTCCCACATGATGAGCCGGTGCATTTGCCTTTCCAAGCAAGAGAATGGATCCCCTAGACAAAGAGACAATCATCCATTTCCCACTTCATCTTTTGTGTGTAACTTCTTTGTCTTCAGTTGAGAAGGAAATTGAAGGTCAAAGAGAAAATATATCAGTGGGTGTATGGTGACTGCCACCATGCTACAGAAAATCTCTAAGGTGCCAGTCACTATATTGGGGTTTTCTCCAGTTTCACTTTAAAACAAACAAACAGACAGACAGACAGACAGACAAAAGCATTACACCATCACTACACTGTTCCTTCCATTGATCAGAGATGGTCTCTAAAACACAACATCTATCTTCTGTGCTGGGACTGCTGTCATTTCAGTGTAGTCCTATAAACCTTATACTGACTTCAAACCTTATACTGACTTCCGTATGGTTTTAATATAGTTAGAATGCAGTAACTTGTTCAGTGAGCATCAGAATTATTTGTTAAAATGCAATTTCCAGTCCTTAGCCCCCTAAATTCCAATTTATTGTTTCTGTGATGTAATTCTACACTGTTTCTTTTTCTTTCTTTCTTTCTTTCTTTCCTTTTCTGCACTATTTCTGTAGGCATTGCTAATGTAGGTGGTCCAGGGATCACACTTTGAAAAACACTGCCCTGTCTGTTACATTATCATATTTGAGGTTCAGAATAACTACAGTCATTATGCAATTATTTATCATAAGAGACTAAATGACATTCATGAAATTTTTTGCTTATTAAGATAGAGTACACTTTAGAGAGGTTTCAACAAAGGTTGAGGAAAGCAGGTATTAATATATCTTGTTAAGTTTCAGTTGACCAGCAGTCAACTTGTCTCCATCTCTCTGTGCTGGAGAGTTCGCTGCCTCACCGGGGCTGGTCCCCTGTGGTCACGGACATCCTTTGAGAGGCAGGTGTCCTTGCTCTTCTTTTCATCAGGGGGCCCAGCCAAGGCTGTCACTCTTTCCTCTGAGGTACCCCCACAAGGGCTGCCCTGGAAGAGTGATTGTGTGTACTATCTATAAATCAGAGGGCCTAGAATTGAGTCTATACTCTAAAGGGAACAAAAAAAGAAGAGACAAAATACTAAGATACAAAGTATTTTGTAATTCAGATTTGTTTCTTTCCTAAAATCTTTGAGGTTTCAGGACAAATGATAGTTGAGAAAAATGAAAAGAAAAAAAAATGGGCATGTATATTTTTATTCTATATTTAAATTGTTCATAATGTGATTATTTTTGCTGGTTCTATTAATTTTCAGAAGAGTAGCTAAATGCAAATGTAAGCATTTTAAGGCATTAAAATTATGCAGAAAAATCTGAGTAGAATTCTAAGAATATGTATGTATGTATAATATATAAATTATAATTTAAGGGCCTTTCCAAGAACATTTGCTTAATAAATAGAAATGAGAACAGAAATTTTTGCAATGCTAATTATTATACTACTTTCTCTTTCCAGATCTTACAAGATGCTAGTAGCTATGTTACAGGTATTCATTTAGAAGATAAATTATCTTTGACATCTATTTTATGAGAAGAATGGAAGATTAAAAAAGCCAAAGTGAGTGGTTCAGAAAGAGTGTTCCAGAATATTGTAATTATTAATGAGCATTTGTATTGTGATGGAAAGAAAACATCTTTACTCAAAGGCAACAAAGATCATCATAGTCCAAGTCAAGGAAATGAGTTGGAATAAGTCCATGCATCAGTTTAAAATAGACGATGGAGAGACATGGTTTTGAGCAAGATTGCCTAAACTCCCCTTTCATCAGGAAAGATGTTATTATGACAGTAGTGCAGGCTTACTAAATTATGTGTGAAGTATTTACACTAATAGATTAATGAAGTTCTTAAGTGATATTCTGACCCACACTCACCGTAGGTCGGTTTCTTGGAGTGTAGCAAGGAGCCAGGCAGGGATGTACATGAGGTCATGTCCCTCCACCCCTGCATGTTCTTTTTGTAAGACACCGGTTTCCATCTCAAATCCATGTCTTTCTTCAGGTAAAGGGAGATTTCAGCCACTTCCAAAGTCACCAGTTGAGAAACTAGAAAACAATCACCAATACTTTAGAACCAGGGATAAAAACCAACCCCCCTGAAAAATGCTGGATGTTGCCAAGTCTCTCCTTTGTCTAAATATTTATCCCAGATCTGTGCCTCTTTGTTGTTGCCCTTCTTTCTTGCTCAACTTGTGTTTTCATGGTGTTGAACATGTGCAAGTGCAATAAATTCTGACTGATTGGAATATGAGCCTTGAAAAGATCAAACCCTAGGCATAAAGTTGCTATGTAGCAAGGATGCTGTCTGCCCCTAACAGCCCGTGTGGGTAGATGGTGGAAAGGACCGGCTTACCCACGTTGTATATTGAGAAATGATGTGCCAGGTGCCTGAGCTACTTATCTGAGTGTGCACTGAGAATCAGGTATAACTCAAGTAAGTGGTCTGGGACTCTGCTTGCAATGACACAGGTGACCTTCTGCAAAAAGCTTGCGCCAAGTTCAGCTCTGCGGAGCAAAACTATCATAAACACATGCCAATCATTATTCCAACCATGCAAGTCCCGTTTCCCTTAAAATGTAGTGGGCTATACCAAACCTCATTTAAAATGGGAAATGAAATGAAAAAAAAAATTATCTAGGTACATACCCTAATCACTGTAGCCAAGCTAAAGAGCTATCCTATAGGACAGAGCAGGGAGGCATCCTTAACCTCTGCGATCAGGTTCTGAGACATCTTCCTAAGCTCACGGGTGTTTTATTGGGGCTGGGGTGTTCCACTTTAGCTTAAATATCAGACATGAGGATAAAAATGGTTCGAGCTCTTTTAAAGGAGCTACATCTCCTATTGTTTGAAACTCTGAGGTATGGAAAGAACTGTAAATTTAGTGGGGAGTGTGCATACTTTGGTGCCATTAAAGTGGCTTAAATTGAAGTTGAATCAAAAAGTAGTCAGTTTATTTCTTATTTTTCTTTCTTCCATGCTACTTTTTGCTCTCTTTCTTCCTCCTTCCTTTTTCTCCTTGCTTCCTTCCTTCATGCCCACCTCCTGTCTTTCCTCTGCCCCATGTTCCTCGTGTTTTGACACGCCGTCACCCTAACACACACGTGCAGGCGCAGACACACACGGGTGCATGTGTACATGTGCATGCTCCAAGTCACTCCTGCTGTCGCCACTGTCAGCTATCAGAGAGGTAGAAGGAGAAGGACTGTTGTCAAGTCCAGATGCTCCCAGCAGGGGTGCAAGTACTGCACCCCACCGCTCTGCCCATCCTCCGGGGGTGGCAGAGGAGTTTGCATCACCCCCGAATGGCAACGAATGAGACAGGATTGGTTAATTTTATCAAGTAGCCTGGGCAACTAGGCAAACTTCCTTGGTTTTATAGTTGTTTCTCTTTTATGTCATAAATTTTGATTTCTAACGTAATTACTTATCTGTTCTATGTTACAATGTATAATAATTCTTTTAACAAAACAATAGCAGTGTTATCACTAATAAATGATTGTGAAATACTACTTCTTTGTTTTGTTTTACTCTTGTTTTTAGTTCTTTTTGTCCTTGCGTTATATGCCACTAAGCAGGCCCGGTGGAATGACTGTGTTTTTAAACTCAGTTGAAATAACTTTTCTCTGTATGATTATGCCACTGTTTCCATACATAGGTTCATTTATTCCATTTCATTTTAATTTTTATGTACAGCTCTCTAGAATTATGTATAATTATTTGTACCATTTACACAGTTCCAAAATTAAATCTACAAAATATAGTATAGATAAAGAAGTTTAGCTCTTATCTCCTTAATCTGTTTTTCTCTCTGTACTTATAAATGGGCTTAAAAAAATAGATATTGGCATAATTTTCCATTTCACATATATATCTATATATTATATATGAACAATGTATATAAATACACACCCACTCACTTACACATGTATGTCTCTCTCACATACATATATTTAATTGGTTATTAGTATGTAATAAATTGCCAGGAAATGATGACTTAAAAACAACAGCAATCATTTTAATTTCTCTCTCAGTTTCCACAGATCCGAAATGTAGGAAGGGCTGTGACATGATCTGGGCTTGAGGTCCCTCCCAGGGCTGCGTCAGGTGCTGCCTGGAGCTGGGGTAGCAGGGGAGAGGCTGGGAGGGGACGGGCACCTCCATGCGAGTCCAGGAGCTTCTTCAAGGAGTCTGCAAGGAGCCCAGACGGGCTGCGTTAGGCCGGCTCACTGCTCAAGGGCTGTCAAGGATTACTGGATAATGTCAGAAAGACTCGAGTCAATTTGAAGAAACTGGCCAATGGACAATGTGGACATCAATGATAATAACTGCATTGAAATACATAAAACTGTCAAAATCCACTGGTTGATGATGGCATTAAAAAGTAAAGGAATCTCCTTTGTTTTCTTGTTCCTATGGAAGATGGTGGATAAACAACTAATTGGAAAACTAGGAAGGGAAAGACCATTTCTCCTGCCTTTCAGGAATGAACCCAGTGTGACTGGAGTTGATAAAGTCCAAGTTGCATTGTATAAAAAGTTTTCTTGCTTAGGAATGAAAAAATAATGATAGAATTAGAGTATCACCATTTACCACTTGATGAAATAATGGATTGGTTGACATCACAGTTAACATCAATTTTTAGCAAATATTAGTGGCAGAAAAACATGTTAAATGTTATCATAGGAATGCAATCAGCAAAATCCAACAAAATTCTTCAACCAATAAATGGAAATAAGACAGGGTCTTATTTCTGAAAATAAGACAGAGTCTTATATTTATTTTTCCTTAAGAAGACCCCCTAGGGCTTATTTTCAGGGATGTGTTATTTTTTTTAAAGTATGCTACAACAATCTACATTTATTCAAATATAGCTAAGTTGTCTTCTTCTGGAGCATCATCATAACTCTCCAAACCCCAAATTCCATCCTGAATTTCTTGCGACTCTATTTCCTTTAGAACCATTGGTCCCCCAATCTCTCATGTCGAGCAATAGAGCTCTCATGGGGCAGATGAGAAGGGCTGCTCCTCTTCTTTACCCCTCTGCAAAGAAACGCATGGTTGTGCAGATACCCTGCGTAGCCACGCCCATCACTAGGGTTTATTTTCCGGGTAGGGCTTATATTGAGCAAATGCTTAGAAATCCTGCTAGGGCTTATTTTATGAGTAGGTCTTATTTTTGGGGAAGCATGGTATGAAATTTAGAAGAGCCTTAGAAGACATGATCAACCATTGCAGTATCTGTTTTATCTCAGATTCTGATGTAAGAAAACTAAGCCAGATAAATGGATAGATAATCAGGGAAATTTAAACATTGACTAATAAATTTAATAAAATATAAATTTATAATTTATTTATAAATAAAATATAAATAAATGTAAGAAAAATTACTATTTTGATATTTTGGACTGTGATAATTATACTGTGATTAAATGATTTTTAAAAGTCATTATGTTTTAGCCATCTTAATAAAATAGAAATGAAGTGATATGATGACTTCAAAATGACCTACTAGTGGAGTGGGGTTGGAAGAGTGTAGATGGGGTATGAATGGAACAGGACTGTCCATGAGTTGATAATCATGAAAGCCAAGTGAATTTGAGTTTGTTATACTATTGTTATAGTATTGTTGTTATACTATTATGTCTACTTGGCATATATTGGAAATTTTCCATAATAAAACTTTTAAAAAAATTTAGTACATATGCTTATTTTCTTTTTCTAGTCATAAATATATGCATGTAGATATATGTATTCTTTATATAACACAAAATCCCATTATTTGATTATTGAATTTTTAAAAAATAATCTACATTTTTTATGTTATTAAACACAATATGACTTATAATGACAGCATTTGGGTATACCATAATTCTTAAACATTAATTCCAGTTTTTCAGTATTATAAAGGGTATTACTCTGATTATCATGATAGATAGATATTTGTACTCATACTTGTTTATTTTATTAAGAAAACTTCCAAGAAATGTAATTGCTGCATATGACATGCACCAATTTCCAGTGTTTTAATACTGACTGCAAACATTCCCTTGCACAAAGTCTCTACATTATTAACAGCTATTTCAAAGCGAACTCTCACCAATGTAAGTCACACACTCATTCATTTAGCCTTTTTGAGAGAATTGGTATCTAACTAGAGAATTGGTATCTAAACATTGGTATCTAACTTTGATTTGTGGGTATCTCTATGGCTTGTGGTCAAAGGCCCATCTGTGGAGAATGTGCCAGACTCCAAATCTGGCATCTTTTCAAACCAGTTTAGGACTGAATGCATGTGTTCAGTAACCACTTCGTAACCACTTCGGTACGAGCGGCGACTGCAGTCGACAGCCACAGATGGACGCGCACAGCGACCTTAGCCGACAGCCGTGATATGACTTTTCTAATTTTTCATTTATCAAAAGAAAATTGTGAACATTTAAAAATTACGTAATAAAAACATATATGTATACGTTACCTATTCTGATTTACATGACAAGTAAAGCTGCCTGTAAAGTAAAACCAGCTTTCAGTGCTTTCAAGCTCTCCTCATCACACAGAGCAGAACGGACTGGTCGTGCGGACCGTGTCGCCGGCCGTGGGCAAGGTTTCAGGGCCGGTGAGCGTACTGAAGTGGTTAAAGAAAATTTCCGGTCTTATACTGATTGCCACTAAAATCTCAGTCTTGTGACATAAGGTGTCTTGTCACTTTCACAACTATAAGAATATATTTCTTTTCACATCATTTCTCCAATAGTGGTCTATATCCAGACAAAATAATTGATGTGGTTTTTAAAATCCTGCTTCAAAAAAGCAACAAAACTAAAAAGATAAGTAAATTATGAAAAGAAACATGATTCACTAATTGATCTTGTTGGGTCTTTGGTATATTTATTGCACATAAACACATTTATCATATATCCTCCATGATATCTGTATATTTTATAAATAATATCAGCAGTGGTCTGCTCCTATGTACTGATATGTGGAAGCTATTCATTTTCCTTTGACCCTGACCTATCCGTAAATCTTTTTCTAAAAGTGAAGTCTTTGATTTGCCCACAATGCGAGTCCAGGTCAAACCTCGTTTGGGCCGTTTCTGAAGGTAGTCCGGGGACACCCAGTCTTCCCTGTTCTGTGGGTGTCTCTGCTTCTCTCTTGCCAGCTCACTCCCTTGGTGGCCACCTGCCCAGAAGGAGGGGACGCCATCTGGACTTCGTGGCTGTCCTTCCTCCTGTCCCCATGGCATCGCGATGTTGCTGTGTGGGGATGCTGACTCGACTGGGTGGAAGCGTCTCAGGAGCCCCCGCCGCACCTGTGGCCCGCTGCACCCCTGCCTCGGTGATGTGGCTGTGCCTGAAGCCACTGCCTTCTCCACCGCGCTGGTAGAAAGCCCGGCACAAATGGAGCGTGCTCTCGGGAGGCCCTGGGAGGACACTGCACTCTGCCTCTTACTTTGGGTGACCAATCGACCACATTTTGAGAAGTAAACTCAATGCATTGTTTCAAGAGACTAAATTAAGGATGTTTTGATGATTCTCTTTTGATCCTTTGAGTCCCGAAATTCCTGACATTACCATCTTATTCCATCTCATAAATATCATCTCACTAATCCCCACAAGAGCAATCGAACCCACCAGAGTGATATTTCCTTCCCAAATGTCCTGCTTCCCTGCTCCTTGGCATCTGTCTTGAGCAATTCCATCTGCCAGGATCTGAGAACTCAAATCCAGTGTGATCCTAAATGCAGACTGTAGATTGAGCAAAGCCCAACAATAAAAGGGTTAAAGGTGAACTCACTCATTCCTCAGAAGTACAAAGCACCTTACTGGCTTTTAAAGTCATGGCTGGAAGCTCACACTTTCCTTGCTTGTTCCTCCCAGCCTGGGACCCCTTTCCGTTCATTCATTTCTCCTCAGCTTAAAGTCACTTCCAGAGGAGAGTCTTTCCTGACTCTCCCCTTCTAGCCTGGCCCTCCAGCCTTTGGACTTCCAGTGTCACCCTTGGGTCTGTTTGTGACTGCTAGGAGAAGGCCTGAGTCTCTGTTAATTAAAGCTCCCTGAGGGTGGGGTCGGGACTGCCTCGCTCGGGGCTCTGAGCCCAGCACCTGCTGCTGAACATCCCCCAGTGGCGGCTGTTCAGGAAATATTGTTGAAGCACGTCAAATTAAGTTCTCTCTCCCACAGCCCTGTCACATCTCTGCGTCCTGCCTCTGCCAACCATCGGGACTCCCGAAGGGAAGGCCTCGCCTTCCTCCACACATCCCAAATGGGCAGTTTTCTCCAGCCTCTCCAAGCATTTTACTAATATTAATATTGAGCAGAGGTGGGATGCACAGAAATTTGGGGCTGGGAAGCTGCACACTTCGGTCTTCAGACCCCCCCCCCCCAGGGTTGGCACTGCCCGCCTGCGCAGGCTGCACAGGACAGGCGGGTGCCTAAGGCTGCGGCTCCGCTCTGGGCCACAGCTGCCTTCGTGGCTATCGCTTCGTCTGCCTCTCAGACAGGCAGCTCTCGCCCACCACCTCCCGAGTCCACTATTTTGGGAAGTGTGTGAATCCCAAACCTCCTGACTATAGTCTGCAGACCATGTAGTGTGTAATGTGGAATCCCAGATTGCAAACTGAATCAGGGTAGAGATTTTACCGTTGCCTTCTCTATTGTCTCTCATAGCGTCTCCTAAATGACTACAGTGCCATTACCATAGATGTTTAAGTAATATTAGAAGAATAATGGACTAAGTGATCCAAAACTTCTGTGCCTTTTGCCATTTGTGATAAAACACTCTATTGAAATCAGGCAAATCTTGCTGAGATTACTTTTCAAAGAAACTATTGCTTCCTTTACCAATGAACCAAGATTAATTGATACCTAGAAACATTGAGTGTGATTCCATCAGCCCACAAGATTTCCTGGTTTCTTTCAACTCTGTGACGGCCATTCTCAGGTTTTTAGGATTTTCATCAGTTAGAGTGTGTGGTTTGAATGTCACCTGAAGTCAATTGTCGTTATTTGTGGATTGTTTATTTGCCTCCTCATCAAAATTTATTTGTAACTCCAAATCAATACCCCCCGTGCTTTTGTAGTTCTTTGTGGACACAGAGCGAGCAGCAAGACGTTCGAGGCGCCCGTTGTGCACGTTCCCGGCTGCCGAGGGAAAAGGGCTGCTCGGCCTTCTCGCTTTAGCTCTCACTCCGTTAGTGAGTGTCCTTTCTGAGCCCTGCTTAGTGCCGCGGCGTTCATGGTTTTATGCTTTTTGTTGGGGATTTCACCGTTTAAAATGGACACCATACACTCTGCTGAACTGAGTGCGGGAAGGCCGCGGCGGGCCTTGCAGAGCAGACACTTGTGCCAGATGAACTTCGTTCAGGCGTGAGGGACGGTGCTGTTGGCGTGGTTCAATGTTAACGAATCAGCAACATATATCAAGCAAGGTGTCTTTAAACAGGAATACACATAACACAAGGTTACATATTGATCCACTGATGAAAATGTTGTGACCAGAGGCTGGCAGGAACCTAACCTTGTGTCCCCCAGGAGCAACGGCTCCATGTCCACTAACTCAGCGTTTGCTGGGGCTGGAGAACACCATCGCTGCAAATATCAAGGAGCAACGGCACTTCTCACATACATCAATATTTGACTCTTCCCATTGCTCATGCTACTGCTTTTTTATTTATAAATTATGTTTCTAGATTAAAATGGCTTTGAATGGGACAACTGAAATAAATTATGGAGTCGGTGGTCTCCACCAGGCCCTGAATAAAGGACCACGGCTGCATCATTTTACAAAGACCCTGAAAGGGCAAAATCTCTAAACATAATCCTATGTGATTTATGTTTGAAAATACCAAAGCTTTGAGGGGTTAACTAAATTGTCCAGGTTGACACAGTGAGGACATATCGGAGTTGGGTTTCAAACCCTCACCTGTCTGACTCCAAAGTCTACACCTGAAACCACCTTACACTCCTCTCCAAGATCCCAAATAATGAGAACAATTTCCATCTTGGTAATATCCCCTCCCATTGGTTAATACCACCATGTCTCTAACTCCAACTTGGAAAACTAGAAATTTTCCACTCGGCTATTATTTGAACCATTTCAAATGCTTTATGGCCTGAGGTCTACTGAGGGGTGTGTGTATGAAAGAGACAGAGATAGAGACAGAGAGACAGGTGCAGAGATATAGCGACAGAGAACAAGGGATACTTTTACATTTCCCTCTCACATTTTCTTCTTTAATTTTTATCCTCATTTATTAAAAAAGTATAGAAATTATCCAAATTAATTGTCCAAATTAATTTTTTCTTAGAGTTTGGGTACTGAATAAGCCAAGAAGGACATGTTGCTAACCACTCCACCATTTTCAGACTCATTTTGATAAGACTTCATGCCATGCCCTATCCACTTGTCCCCAGACATGTGATTCTCTAATAAATCGACATTGGGTGGATCACACTTGGGCTTTCTACATTTTAAACATCCTCCTGCTCCCTGTCAAGCAGTCTTTACTTCAGTGCAATAGCATAGGATAAATACCCAGAAAGATTTAATTATTGAAACAGGAGCAGTAAGATTGAAACTTTTCTCTGCAACACTATACATAATTGAAACTGTGCACAAGCAACTTATGTAACTTTTCACAATGCATTCATTATAAGACGTATAGAAAGGAAGCGTTATATCTTTTATCTTTTTGAAAAGAAGGAAGGAGGAAAACAAATATTGTGCTCACAACGTCATGTTTATATGTTGGATCTAATGTGACCACGTAGAAAGTTCAAATGGTACAGAGTGAAAGCATGTGATCTGTGAACACGAGCTGGGGAAGGAAGAGCCATTTCTGTGAAGCACGTTCTAAACACTCATAAACAATACAAGCTCCCTTTGCAGTGGGAGAGCTGCAACACTAATGCTTTGCTGTCTTGTCTTCTTCCTAGAACTTGCTGCTCTTTGAATATACCCTGAGTTTTTATTCACACTTCCACTGTTTGGAGAAGCAACATCCTTCCCTTCATGGCCAAGAACATAAGCTGCAGGGGGTTTGACTCTTTACTACATTTCTGCTTCTGTCTAAAGTTTGGTACGTAATAGATGCTCTACTTCATAAGTAAACGTCAAATGAATGATTGTCAGAAACAATTTGAGTATGGGGCTGTTCTAGAACATACCCTGAAAGGGGAAATAAAGCCTAGCTTGCCAATCAACTTGCTATTAAACTGTCACCAGTCAATTTATAGAATTGTCAATTTATAGAAATTTATAGAATAGTCAATTTATAGAAATAAGCTGCAAATCATCTGAATGTAAGATAAGACACTTCATGATTTAGTCCCATGTAACTCAAAAGAGAAGTATAAGGAACGTTAAATTGGTCTGGAAACTTACCTGCAGGGACTTCAGATCATTTATTGTAATGGCTGGTATAAGAAATTCTGGAAAACAGGTGGATAATTTTATACCAGTTCACTATGATGAATTCAAATCCATATTTATGTATGGCCTATATAAAAAAAGAACAATATCATCTTCTTTCTTATCATCACATAGTAATCTCATAAATATGGGGGAAAGTAGATTAAACTGTCATCAGTCAATGGACTTAGTTATATTATTATATATTAATTACTCTGTTTATTATAGTATATTAAATGAGAAGCAGTGACTTCCTTAGAAGGAACTGCACTCTACTGTCCGTTCCGTACTCGTTATTGCCATGATTAGATACTCTTCTTAAAAAAATTGTACATATTAAATCATTTCATAAGGGCCTGCATTAAAATGAAGGTCATTTATTATATTCAAACATTGGTAGCATTATTATGCTTTGTCATGCAGTATTTATCTCCTAGGGACACAGCATGAGTGAAGACAAGTGGAAGAACCAAGTCATAATGGCCTCTCAGATACTAGACTTTATCCTGTACCCCAAAGGACAAATATAGGTTTTTAAAATGAACGTTTTCTCAATAAAGTAATGTGGCTTAATTTTTTACAAGGTGAGCAGACATCACTAATGCACTACTAATAACCCATTGGCAATACATTAGTTTTATGATGGCTTTTAATGTTTGTGGCTAAAAATCAAGTTGATACTTCTTCACAAACACAGCACTTTATATCATCAGCTTTATGAGCTAACTGACGTCAATCTACTGTGATTAATAGCCAGTGATTAAAAATAAATTGTTTTTGAATACTGTGCCATTATAATAACATCTAAAATATCCCCAGAAATCATAAACAGGGACAGCCAGTGCCAGTCTCTGTCTGCATCTGTGATGAGACATCCCTTCGTCACCCATCCCGGTCTATAAACTCTTCTAGAAAACAGGACTTCTGTGAAATCTAGGTTGTCAGCATGAAAAGAAAGTTGGCAGCACACGGAGTTCTGTTGCTAAGCGACCCCTGGCAAATAGATGGGTGTACATTACGGCACCGGATGACACCATCAGGAGAGGGGAGGTCTCCAACTTGATGGAAATGCACAGTTTCGGAGAGATGCCCAGGCCCAGGGCTGCCTTACCTTGATTCAGTCAGTGGTCACCTTAATTGGAAAATAAATGGAAGTTGTATTTAATTTTCAGAGTCTAAGTACCTTCTGCTTGTGTCTAGTCTTGCCTCACTTCTGAAAAGCAGAGGGCGATGATTCTGCCATTGCCATTATCAGTGCGTCACACGGCGATTTAGCAGTAGCCATCTGGCCAGGTGAGCAGCAACTCACAGGGACTCCTGAGTGCAAAATAAAGAGGAAAGGGCACTAAATACTACTGCATCAGCTGGAGGAAAACATCTGGTAAAATGCCACAGCTCTGGTGATTATTACTATCAAAATTCCATCCAAGTATACAACCACAACGAGTAAGATGTGCAATGTTTGGGGGACGGGCATGCTTGAAGCTCTTACTAGAGAGGTGAGGGGGGCATATAAGTAACCTTAACACTTGTAGCCCCATAATACGCTAAAATAAAAAATATATTATCCAAAATGCAAAAAAATAAAAAATAAATTGCTGAAAGAGGCTCTGAGACTGGCTGGTCTAATTTTCTTGTTTTACAGATGAGGAAATCCTGGTGCAGAGAGGTCAACTGGGGGATTAAGGTGACCAACAGAGGTGACCAATCATCCACTGGGACCTGAGTCCAGCCTTCAAATCTTTCCAGGTCCTCCTTGGGTACGTCGTGATGTCCCTATGAATAAACTACATGGTAAAATATAGACAGCGACCATTGAGAACCATAGAACCTTAATTTATTCTCTTTTTTTTTTTTTTTTTTTTTTTTTGAGACAGAGTCTCGCTTTGTTGCCCAGGCTAGAGTGAGTGCCGTGGCGTCAGCCTAGCTCACAGCAACCTCAAACTCCTGGGCTCGAGCGATCCTTCTGCCTCAGCCTCCCTGGTAGCTGGGACTACAGGCATGCGCCACCATGCCCGGCTAATTTATATATATATATATCAGTTGGCCAATTAATTTCTTTCTATTTATAGTAGAGACGGGGTCTCGCTCTTGCTCAGGCTGGTTTTGAACTCCTGACCTTGAGCAATCCGCCCGCCTCGGCCTCCCAAGAGCTAGGATTACAGGCGTGAGCCACAGCGCCCGGCCTTATTCTCTTTTTAATCCCAACAAAAGTTAATCCAGGAAAGACACATTCCAAATTAAGAGAAAAACAACTGAAAGGTTTGATGACAGTAATGCCAGCTGTGATTAGGCAGACCCAGCCCCTTCTGTGTGCTCTCTTCTTTCCATTGGCTTGGTTGATTTGATTTCAACTAAACAAATCATTTTTTCTGGGCCAGTTGTTCTAAATGAGTATTGACACCTTCATCCAAATATCCTCAATGGTTAAGTCTGACAGGTGTGCCGTGAGAGCAGTAGGCCTCTTTCTCTATTTTTATGTAACCTGCTTCTTATAGCTTTTGAATGCTGACGCCATGAGATGTTCTGCAGGACGGTCAGTAGTCAGGAAACTTGACAGTAGTGATCAGAAATTTACAAGTTCAGAACAGCATGTTATTCTGAAATTGAGACAACAGAGGCCTGACAGTTACAAATTGGTTGGGTGAAGAATGTATGTCTGTCCAACATCCCTGCCGTTTCAATGGGGGTGGCTTCACAGATGTAAAAGAGCAGCATACTAGTAAGCCTCATGAATTTCAAAATACTGTATAATTGACACTTAAAATTGTGTTGTTAACAAATAGAAAAAATCTTTAGTGCAAGGATTTTTGAAAGTTGCATCGGAGTTAAATGGAGGGACCTTGGAGACTTATGAGCTCATTCTTTGGAGGCATTTAGAACTAACTGGGTTTGAATCCTGGCTCTTTATACACTAGCTGTAAAATTGGACAAGTAACAATCTCTCTAAATTTGAGTTTTCTTATCTGTAAAATGTGGAAAATAAAACTACTTACCTCTTGGGGGTTTTTTTTGGAATTAAATGAGTTAATATTTGTAAAGTGCTTAGTACAATAAATATTTATTGTTATTTCTTCATCTGTAAAATTAGGATGATAAAATGACAATTAGATGAAACATATACGTAAGATGAATATGCTCAGTAACAATTAGCTGAAATGATGATGATAATGAACCTCTGTTTCAGTGAATTCAAAAGGATTATGGAATGTATGTTAATATCATCTAAATTATCCATCACTCCAATCTCACTAGATTCCTGTTAATCCAGATTATCTCTTTTACTTAAAAAAGGCTTATGCAAGAGAAGATTTCTAGAAGAAAAGTATGCCTAACTTGAAAATATACATTAAGCAGAGTGCAGCACATGGGACCTCCTGTTCATTTCTAAGTCCCTGAGATCTGTCTTCAGATCACTCACATGTGACCTAAATCTCTGTGACCACATCATAAAAATTGATGTATCTCATGTCAACAAAAAGTTTATCATATCTTAAGAACATTTTCTCCTCCTATGGCAGTTAACTAGATATTATTGCACAATTTAGTTTTCAAATTTAAATTGTTATCCCAGCAAAGGAAAATTGAATGAGATTAGTTTGCCATTGTTTCAACTTACATAAGGCATGGTTTATCAAGTCTCATAAAGATTATTAGGCTCTAATCACAATCTTCGAATGAAGGAAAAGCAGTTTCTATCACCAAAAAATATCACTAGTTTGGTGCTTTTGCAGACAGAACACAATTGCAAGTTTTAGGCCCTGTTGTCACTGGTGATTCACAATTTCACAACCAAAATTTGTAAATTCATCAGAATTTAATGGAGTTAATATTTAGTAAATAATTATCTTTATTTTCTTAACAAACATATCATAGAAAAGAGTTACTTTGTTTTAAAGTGCTGTTCGTCTAGACTTAAAAGTTGTTTAAATGTTTACTTACAAGAAGTAGGAAGGACAGGAGAGAGGTAGAGAGAGAGGCCTGGCCAAGCAGATGTATTCACATTTAGCCATTAACTTTTTCAGAATTGTTAGGTGACAGATTATTATCATTGCCCTGGTCACAAGGGAATTGAGTGAGAAATTAATTTTAAAGCCAGAAAACAAACAAACCAAACCACAATTGCCTATAATTACTTATATTTATTAAACAAACAGACTCCAAACAACAATTTTAACTCTAGGACCAAAACCCAAACTCTATAATATGTAGAAAATAATGATAATAAAACAGTATACATCTGTTCCATAAAGCAAACACAAAGAATAATTAATATCCCTAAATATTTATTTTAATAAAAAGAGGAGTAAAAACCAGGACATAGATACACAACTAAGTAATGTGAGAAAAAGCCAAAGAATTCACCTAACACAGCAATGGAAGGTACCAATAAAAATAGATAAATCAGAAGAGAAAGAATAGTGTTAAATATAGTGTTAAGAATAAGCAAGTGTTAAAAAACAAGAACCTTGGAAAATTTTAAAAAAATGGATAGCTAACTTAATCATAAACATAAAAGGACTAAAGCATAAATATCACAAATTTGAAAAGATTAATGGGGAAAATAGATATACAAAAAAACATGGATTATAAGAAATTATTTTGATTAAATCTATACACATGCATTTATTTGAGAATCAGGATAAATAGTTCATTGAGGAATATTAACAAAACTGGCCCAGATGACAGAAATAAACAAAGTAGATAAATTATCAAAAGGAAAAATAACAAAAGTGAACAAAGAGCTACCTCCCCAAATGCAGCAGTCTCAGAGAGGTTCATATGGGAATTCCAGCAATCTTTCAATATTTGGGTAAGTCCAATGCTATCTGCACTGCTTGAAAGCATAGGAAAAGAATTCCAGATTCTTTTTATTATTCTAGCATAGATAGTAAAAAGGAAAAGACATGGAAAATCAGAACAATTTCACTTATAAATAATGATTTAAAAATACTAAATAAAATATTAGCTTACAAAATCCAAAATCATATTAGAAAAATCTCCTTATAGAGAAGTAAGGTGGTCTATTATTAGAATACAAGAGTGAATCAATATTAGAAAATTCTATCAATATAATTTTTATATAAAAGTAGTAAAAGAAAAAAATCACAAGCTTATTTCCATTGAAGCTGAAAAAGTATTTATCAAAATTTAGTATCTATTTCCAGTTTATAACAAAAAACTTACCAAAATAGAAATAAGTAGATAGTGGCTAAATACAAATATTTCTATATGTCAACCCCAAATCCAACATTGTATCTTCCTTAAAAGGCAAACATGAGGTGAATTCCTACTAAGACCAGCCACAGGGAATGATGTTTGCTATTGTTGCCATATGGGATATTATTTTAGAGAAACTAGTTGCACTGTTAGATAATAGAAAGAAATAGAAGATGTAAATTGAGAAAATAAAGGGCAAAAAATAAATAAATTCAGAAACAGATTTAGTATATACAAGATTTTTATACATTATAAAGATGGCATTTATAATCATTTGAGAAAAAACAGTTTGACTATTTAATTAAATAGTGTTGGAACAACTGCAGATGGCTATTATCTGCAGGAAAAAATAATGAAGTGAGATTCCCTTCCTCATTGCCAACACCAAAATAACTTTCAGCTGGATTAAACACTTAAATATTAAAAACAACAACAAAAATAAACCACTACAAAAATGCAAATAATACAGGTTCACATGAGGACTTCTTTCTTTATAACTTGGGTGAAAGGTTTTCTAATAATGCCAAAAAACTCAGAAAACTCAAAAGGACTGATGGATTTACTACATTATGCTTTTAAAACTTCTTCATTAACAAAAATACCAAAAAATAGAGAAATGACATATTCAGAAAAAATATTTATAACACAAATTCCCATACTATAAATTGAAAACATCAGGTTAGTTAACCTTTAAAATTCTTTCTAGGTCTAAATTTTCATTAGCTTAATGTATTTAATATAATTCATATTTACAGAGCCATATACAATAGACTTCCCCTGGTACATTAAAAAAAAAAAAAAAGATTTGTGTTGAATTCTTCACCCCTAAAAGAATCCAGGATGTGGTTGAGGCAGCAAGGCAAATATATGAGGTCATTAGAAGACCTTGACAGGCAATCAGGAACTTTAAGAAGATGGTGTTGGTAGTGCCAGCATCATTTTGGACTTTCCTGAATCACTACATAAAAACAGCAATTAAATTCTCCTCCAGTCCTCTCCCTCCAAAAAATCCACCAACAACATTTACAATAAAATAAAATAATAAGGTATCTCCTCAAAGCCCAAATGCAAGTTGGTGGAGCAAGCCATCAACCTCCACACGGCCTGCATGTTCCCAGCATCCACGTGGACTGTGGACAGAAGAAGCCCCACCCGGCCCCAACGGCCAACAGACAAAGGGAGGGAGGCCTGCCAATTTGGGAGGACCAGTGAGAACTGGGAGGGTAATTTCTGACTCCTCGTGCAAGGGGGCTGTGGTAAGACCCAAACAAGCTGGATCTAGACCCTACAAACCCCTGGAACTGATCTCCCAGGGCGTCCTTCCAGGTTATAGCCCTGCACTGAGAAGCAAGCAAGAAACAGAAAAGCCCAGATTAAAGTGGAAGACAGGAATAGAGACATGAAATGTCAGAAAGCACACTGCTGTATTTTTAAAAACTACACAAAACAACATAAAACGGAGCTCTTTACACGTTAAAAAAGCTATCTGGGGCAAGGCTCCTTCTAAAAATTCGGGAAAACCAAATTTATATAAAAGCAACAGGAAAGTATGGAGGTCAAATTCCATACAAAGTTACTTTAGGAAAAAAAAAGAATAAGGGGTAGGATAACATCCCACAGACAATGCAAACATGATAGAAAGACATTTTTAGACAACAGCAAAAGTATAAAGTAAAAATTCAAAATTAGATAAAAGTTCAAAAAAATGATATAAGACATAAAAGAAAAATAAATCCGAATTATAAAAATTCAGAAATGAGAAGAAATAATTTAAGAGATAGTATAAATATGAAATAAAAACTTTAGAAATACAGACTAAACTAAAAAACCCCACAAGATTGAATGAATACACTTATACTCCTTTAAAAGAAATAGAAGGTAGAAAAAGGAAAAAAAAAGAAATGAAGGCAATCAAAAGAATGAAAGAGACAAACATTGAAGATCGGCAAAGACCATCGATAATAGGAAGATGGTGTGTGAAATCAAAACAGGAGACAATAACAAATGCTAAAAATTATAATAGACTAAAAACTTTCAGTTAAAAAATAGATTTGAACCTATATTGTGAAATAGCACATCGTAAACCTGAGGATGTCAACTGAAACAACTGAACCAAGACATATTCTCATAAAATTACTGAATTTTACAGAAAAAGAACGAAAAAAAAAATCTATGGCTATCTAGGAAACTAAGACATGCAATATTTTATGTCAGAAGAAAATGGAGTAAAATATTTAAAATATTCAAAGTAAGAAAAAAGAGATCCAAGGATTTTATAGCTAGCAAAACACCTTCCAGGGCACAAGGCTATTATCAGCATTTTATAATCTGGGCAGTTTCCTTCCCTGAGCTCTTCCTGCAGAGTGTACTAGGGAACAAGCTTCAGACAACCAAAATGACTACAGAAAAATGAACATAATTCTAGTAGAGAAAAAAAGTATATAATTACTCATAGAACTAAGACTAAGTGGTGACTAAAAGAGAGAGTATAGAATGAAATGGTTATATGACATGCCAAGAGAGAACGTGGGCACATAGGTAAATTTTAACTATTTCTAATAATCAAAATTGGGGGTGGTATTTTAGTATTATTATTCTGAGACTTGTGTGATATGGACAAGCAGAGAGTACTTTTGGAATATTATACATTTATTATATGATCATCTATGTCTTTAGAGCCAGGATTCTTGGTATGAAAGAAAGGAGACAGAGATTTAACATAAAAGAAGTGAAATATAGACCCTTCAGGCCTGAATTGAAATTGAAAACATTGGTAGGTACTCAAGAAATATTTTATCTTTAAATAGAAAATTAAATCAGGTATCTATTCATCTATTTTCCTAGCACTTTCTACTGAAAAGGCCTAACAACAATGACCAACCAGGTAGCAATGAATGTCCTCAATGCCAAGACTCGGGCTTTGAGTTACTGTTTCTTCTTAAAAGAAAACAGAGTTGGAACATCTTGACATACCAGACAGCAAGGAAGCTATCAAAGGTTAGTAGACTTGTTTCAAAAGACTCAGGAGTCAATTTTAAAAGGGTCCTAGGGCCAAATATGGGACAATTAGAACTTCAAAATATAAAAATAAAAATTATAATTAATTGAAATTCAACAAATAGATTGCATTTTGAACATGACAAGGAAAAATTTGATTTTAAACTGAACAAATGCAAGGAAAGAATCATGCATTTGACCTGGCTTTTAAAATTAAAAATGTGGCATTAGATATGCAAATAAGAGATAATAGAAAGTTTGTCCATTCAAAACTATTCCAGTTAGTTAGAAAATGTTAGAATTAGGATATTATTCTTTTGCAGCCCCAGTGAAGGAATAGATGTAGGCTTCAGGCATAAATGGTAGCTATTTCAATTTTCTGTGCTTTCCAATGAAACAATATTAAACCACCCACAGTCTTGCCAAAGGAATCAACCCTCCGTCTGACAGAAGCTCTGGGTACAGCTGTCAATCTGCAGGAAAAACAAGAAACAGAGGGGCAAGTTGAACTGCACAAAGAACATGGAATCAGCAAAATTCAGGCTGAAGGAGACATACTAGTCAAATATCGTATCCCAGAATTTTTCAACAGACAAAATACAAAGTCAGTGAAAGGATGTGGAAATTAATGCAATTTAAAGAGACTTAAATGACAAATCTAGTTTTGTTGTTTAATTTTTTTAATCAGCAAGCCTAAACAATAGCTTCTAGGGACACATACATACCTGGGTGATTAAACCATAAAGAAATGCAAGGAAATGATTACCACAAAAATCAGGATAAGGACAGGAACTTTGAAAGGAACAGGCCCCATGGAAGCCTCTCTGAGGAATTTAGTCAAGTTGTAGCTTTTTACCTGAATGATGAGTATTTCCATTATGATGGCTTTCTAAGTCATGCCTTTGTTTTGGGTGTTTTTCTGTATGTATGTTTTATGTTACAATAAAAAAATAATGTAAAAAGCAAAGAAAGGTTACTATCAAAAGTAATATACCTTCCTCCATGTGTCTATTCAGCAAATATATAATGAGCACTTAAATGAATATATAATGACCTCTATGCTGTGCTAAGCTGAATATTGCCTCTGATAGAATAAAATGCCAAGAAGAGCCAGACAGAGAAGAATGAGATAAAAGTTCCAGGAAATTTCAGAAACCCAGGATCACATGTGTTAAATGATTTTCTGAGCCTTGTTCATTATTTCAACCAATTTGAAAATAGAGGTAAAATGCTCAAAGATGTTTATCCCTGAAGCAAAGACCTGAATGCAAACATTGCTATTTGCAGGGGGTAACAAAACCCACCCCAAGCACACGTCATCTGCAAGGCAGGGAGCGCTAGTGGTGCGCTGTTTATGGTCCCCTGTCCCATTGGTTTTTTGACTGGTCAAAGCTCGAATTAAAACCTGAGCAGAGAAAGATAGAAAATGGCTGGATGTTCAGCCAGAACATTTCCTAACAGCAATGGCAAAAAAGAAAGCCTTGAATCAAATCTAGATGCTTCAAACTTGTATCATGAATTAGAAAGCAAAGTGGCTTGGAATGCTTTTAAGACAAACAACAAAGTAAAATCTCTGCATGGTTCTGGCTGGTATCCATGATATAAGACAAAAGATTACATTGCAGAGCAGATATGAAAGGACATGTAACCATTGGCAAAGGATTTGGCCATTAGGAAGATATCTTTATTTAGCAGCACTTGATCCATTTTATATTGCATTTGTGTGTGTGAAAGGAAAGTTTCTAAGCGACCGTATTAAGTACTGAATGTCTAATCCCAGCAAAATCAGAGTGCTACTTTTCTTTTCTAGAAAATGACTATGTATCCATTTCTTATAAACTGAATCCCTTAAGTGTATGTTGCCTTGTTATCAGAACTGTTTGGAAATTGATAATATTTTTGACATCAAAGTTTCCAGGTGAGAACAAAGATAAAGCCAAAAGGATACAAGGTAGACATGGACTATATTGTTTTCTCTTTGCTCACAAATAAAATACCTCCAGCTCATTCCCACTGATTCCTTAACGTTGCCAACAAATAGAAAAATCAAATGAGTTTTCTTCTTCTACCCAACAAACTCACTGATAGACGTGGTTGCAGACTGGTGGGGCTTATGTCTCCCAGCGGGGATAACTGGTTTGGACTTGTGCAGCCAGTGTTCCACCAGGGGAGATGTTTCTCTCAAAACAAGGCAGTACAGCCAATTTCTGTTATTTCCTCTAAACTTGTTAGGGAACAAAGCAATTTTTTTGGCCTTTCACTGATGCTAGTTTTATCCTTTGGCTTGGGGAGTTAATTTAGATGATTATTTTTGCATTTTCGTATACTCTGTTCCTGAAGGATAGTGTCTAGTTGTTTTTGAGATAACAGTGTTTAATTTGTTATGCTTACAAAGCAACATTATAGGACAAAAATTAGAAGACCAATAATAAATAGCAGCTCTTTTCTTAGCTCCTTAGAGCTGTGTATTAAATGCTGAAAGGATGTATTTTTGTAGTTAAGCAAGAAGACTGGCAAGACACACTGGGCTCACATCGTCAATCTACCACTCACTAGTTATATTTCTGGACAAGTTAGTTAGCCTCTTTGTATTTCCATTTCTTCCTTTATAAAATGGAGCTGTTGTAACAGCATCTATCTTCTAATGTGACATAAATTTATGGGAAACTCTGTGCTTAGCACTACAATTTTGCCACAAAATAGATATTTATATCAAATCAATAGTGTGTTAAGGGTTTATTTCTAGAACTCCCTTACTTATATACATGCAAGGAATAGCATATTCAAGCTTGTCTAACCTCTCATTGCCAATCAGTCTTTAATCTTATTATTCTTCGAACCATCTACTTTAAGAACAATTTAGAAAATGAAAAATCCTAGGTCCTACTTCTGACTTAGAAAGAAGAGGATGTGGCTGACTTGATTACCATCTTTGTGGGCAGTGGTACTGAAAAATTATTTTATATTTGGTATGGACAAAAAACATTAAATCTGTACTTTGCTTTTGCACACATTGGAGGGACAACGGCATTGTCCTGAGCAAGACCCTGCGGTGACGTGTCTTTGCCTGTTTGTTAACATCCTTTCCCAGGCTGCTCCTGCCTCCACTGTTCTTTCAGCGGAAACTTCTCCACCAGGAGTGGAAGTAACCGAGGAGAGACCAGGGTGGAATACTAAATAGAAAATTGCCAAGGATTCAAGTCTGGGTTCACTGCCAGGTCAGCTGGAAGTGGGGAGAAGAAAAAGGAGTCCAAGAGAATAATGAAGCTGGAAAATGTGGGACTCAGTGCCTGGACAGCCCTTCCAGGGTCGTGTGCCAGAGGGCACCGAGTGTGCGCTTGCGCCTGTGTGTGCCCAGGAGAGGGAGAATGGGGTGGCCCCGCTGCCATTAGGTGCCCCCTGCAGAGCACGTGGCTACAAAGCGCCCCCTGGGCCGCCGGCCTGTATCTCCGTGCACATCAGTGTTTTTGAACGTTGGTAGAGCAAGCTGTAGCCTCCCGGAGACTGGAACAAAGGGCTCCTTCTGTACCCACTATGCACCCGCCAAGGGCATAGTGCACTCGTTGCACATCTTCTCCTGGATAGAGCAGGACTTGGAGGAGGGGATGGGAGTGAGTGGGATGGAGGGCTGCCCTGGACCCAGAACAGCTGGCGCAGAAGCTCACGGTCCACCCTGTCCCTCTGTCACGCCTGCGGACTGAAGCGGAAGCCCTGGTAGGAGGAGTGTCTCGGGCTGGAGACGCCTGTGCATAACGAGCTTCCAGAGCTGCAGAACGCCAGCTGGACTCCCCGGTGGGGCCAGGTCCTCCTGCTCCCTCGTTTCTTCCCTCACTAAGAACTGGAGCTCCTGGAACTACGAGCTGCTCCCCTGGGGCTCCTCTGCCCCCAGGTCCCTACCTGCTGAGGACAAGGCCCTCCGGCACCACAGCACAGCACCCTCTCCTCTCCAGTGAGGGCCCGCGGGCAAGCGGAAAGGGTGTCTGCGTGCGCCAGGAGCCATGTCTGCTGGGCGGCGCTTGCTCAACACTGTTGCAACCCAGCTGGTGGTTGCGGGCCCATTTTTAGTTGGTCGTCATCATTAGGCTTTTCACTGAATAGAATAGAATAGGAAAAAAAGTCACCCATCTTGGTTAAAAACAGGTACTCCTTAATGAAAGTCATGTGCATGCGTGTACCTGTGTGTGTATACACACACATGATTTTGCAGTATAAAATGCATTTCTTACAGGGGTCATGGTCTAAAATGCAGGAGATCACAGTGTGAGAGTAGATGCTCCGTGAGGCCTGGTGCTGACTGTGTAGGACTCGCTCACCTGCAGGGCACCAGTGTTCTCAGGGCTCCGAGACTGAGAGATTGGACTGTACACACACTGCAATTTAACTTTGCCCACAACTTTCCTTAAATCACTTTTTCAAAAGTCACTCAGGGCTTCAGACATTGCAAATCCAGTAGCCTACTTTTCAATCCTCAATTTATCTTATCAACATGTGATAAACCTCTTATTCCTGAGTCTGCTGTCTTGGTTTCGCACATTGTATCGGCCATTTCTCATTTCCTGTGGTCTCTCATGCCCAGGCCACCGATGCACCTGTTTCCCAGGTGATGTCCTTCTCTCACGACAATCCTCAATTTATTAATGTGATCAAACTAGCTTTGTTGAACATTTTGTGTATTTGTAATATTTCATTTCAATTATGTTCTTGTAACTTTCTCTTATTTAACAGGGCCTTCTCCTCACAAAATAATTGGTGGGCACATTGTATATGGTTATGGTTATGTAATACATACATACTACAGATATATGCACTACAGAGAGAGAGAGAGAGAGAGAGAGAGAGAGAGAGAGAGAGGGGAAAAGAGAGCCAGAGGGAGGTGTGGACTGGGCAATTCCTGTCTTTCTTTTGTCAGCATGACAAACAATTTTATTGTCAAACACTTTGCACAGCAGACAGGTATGTGCCAATACGCTATTTGTGACGATCTGTAACAACTGCGGAATTATGACAATACTACTGTGCCCTTCGGTACAGGGCTGCATCTCCATTCAGGGGCGGCGTTCAAGGTGGTGGTGGCCCCTGGGGTTGGTGTCCAGCCAGCCTGCGAGATGGCACTCCTTGCAAGGGGACTTGTGAGTATATTGTAGTTGTCTGCCAAGGCCGTGGAGGACGACAAAACATGTCCTCGCGCGTGCTCTCTTTTCAAAATCACTCACATCATCCCGAAGCCTCCTCCAAGTCCGCCTGTGGCTGTAGATTCCGCTGAGTAATTTCCTATGCAGCTCCTCGTTCCTAATTCTATGGCTAAATTGATCTTCAGCTCACATTCAGGAGAGGAAAAGTAAAGCTTTTAAGTTTGCTACTGATTCAGAGAGCTCCTCTCCTGGGTGTTGTCTATGGTCTTGGCAATTATATTTTTTATCTAAGACATTTTTATGTGAATAAAATAACCTCTGTTTCTTCAATGAGACATTTAAACTCCATTTTACCTGGTTTCCCCAGGACTATGAGGTCTTCAAACTGAGAGACCATCTCTGTCCAAGCCTCTGATAGGAGGACAGCTTTTATTCTGTGTGTTGACTGACACCCACGCCCCAAAGTTTTCCCAGCTGTGTTATGTGGACAGGACAGGTTGGGGGTTGAGCTGTTACGCTGTGGATGCCAGTCTGAAGAATTTAGACCTGTGTGATATCTGCCCCTGCAGGAATCCAGGGTCTTGCTGTGTTGTTTCCATGGTCTTTGGTGTCAGTTGCTCTTTTACGCCAGGCTGTGCCCTGGCAGGGTGACGGTGACTTAGCTGCTCCAATGCCAGCGCTCGAATCCGATATGCACTGCAGCCTTCCCTTCTACCTGCAAGGTCGCGCGGTGTGCGGCTCTGCATCACACTGGGCCCTGGGACTGGGTGCTCAGCATGACATGCGATGTCTGCTGCCACCAGGAAAGCCCTCCCTCCTCGTGGAAGATTTTGTTATTGTTTGACACATTCACTGTCCTTCCCTGGGCGGTTCCACTGCTTCGTCTGTGGATACCGGCCATGGCCATGGGAATGCGAGCTTCTCTTCCGACAGGAGACTGGGAGGGCCCCACAAACCTAGCACCCGCTTTGCTGAGCGGCACATCATTTGTGTGGCCATTGTAAGGCGAGAAGAGACGACCACCGTTGAGCAGAAGCATCGAGAGCCATCTCACGGACCTCCCTGTCTCGCTTTGCCTTCACATGAACACTGGTGACGTCCCCGAGAGTAAGTCCCCCGGACTAGGCCACAGGTCAAAGGAACAGTGAGCAGAATCACAGCCGACCCCAGATGGACATGTGCGACGAGCAAGACATAAACACACGCTGCTCCAGCCTCTGAGGCCGGAGGGGTGTGTGTTCGTGAACAGTGCACTCCAGACTGCCTGACGACACACCTTCTAACCTGGGAGTGTTTCCTAAATGGCACCACTGATTTGCACCCAGACCTACTTCAGCTCATTCTCTTTTGCCCCTCAAATTATGGGATATTAATTCTATTTCTCCTCCTCAGGAAATACTCTGCTGTACACATTTTTGGTACACAAGCTGTACAGAGGCTCTTAGAGAGAGGCCCAGAGATGCTGACCCAGGTGATGGAGGACCAGTGACTGAAGAGGGACCTCCCATCCTGGGAGGGGCTGTGCAGCTGCATTCGTGAGGGCTGGGTGAGTTCAGAGCTCCACGGGGCTCTGCGGGGGCTTTCAAACGCAAAGACATAAACAGCTTGCCCCTCTACCTGCCACCACAAATGCACATTCTACATACCACTGTGGCCTGTATAGATGGATATAAAATCTGAAAAGATAGTCGATGGTGAAGGAGACACGTCCACACTGCTACGCTGGTGTCACAGGATTTTCACATGTCATGTGCAATAGTGCCAGGGAGGGATAGCAGAAAAGCCAGATAGGTGAATCTTGATCATTTAAAATACGTATTCCTAACTGAACTACTATATAAAAGTCATGATCAGGTAACAGTTATCTGTCTATGCATTTATGTAGTGGAGGATGCTAATTTTTACAGGTGCATTGAACACAAACATCTCGCAGAATACAGGAAAAGAGGGTGCTTTGTGGTGTTGCTATCCAGAACATTAGAACACTTAGGATCAAGAAAGAGGACAACTGCATTCGTCTTCAGAGAGGCAGACAGCCGTGTGCACGCAGGGGCTGGAGGGCAGTGTCGCAATCTGTGACCTCATGGAGATGTGCAGACCTTTCCCCAGGCTGCACTGGCTTGGAGAAAAAAGCCAAGGATGCGACTAATAATTACCATAATATTGGATATCTAACACAACTAATAGGAGATCACATTCATTTTTTCCTTAAGGTCCCTGTTACTTCCATTTTGTTCTGAGTAGCTTTTGGAGTTTTTCTACACAGTGAAAGTACAATCTCTGTATTCAGATGGCCCACGTTCCACTTCCAGCTCTGGGAAATCACAGTTTCTTGGGTGGGAAGTTTGCCTAATTTCTCTGTTCCTTAGTTTTTTTTGTCTATAGAATACAGGTTTTGAAAGTAGCTACTTCAGAGAATTGTTGAGGGTAATAAGTAAAATAATTCATGTATGTGTTTAGAACAGTGCCTGACATTCTGGAAGCCATTAGTAAATATTAACTAGTTTTCTTCTCTGTTGTATTTTATTTTACTTTGTCATTATTGGATATAGTTTTTTTTTTTTTTGAGACAGAGTCTCGCTTTGTTGTCCAGGCTAGAGTGAGTGCCGTGGCGTCAGCCTAGCTCACAGCAACCTCAAACTCCTGGGCTCAAGCGATCCTTCTGCCTCAGCCTCCCGAGTAGCTGGGACTACAGGCATGTGCCACCATACCCGGCTAATTTTTTATATATATATATCAGTTGACCAATTAATTTCTTTCTATTTATAGTAGAGACGGGGTCTTGCTCTTGCTCAGGCTGGTTTCGAACTCCTGACCTTGAGCAATCCGCCCGCCTCGGCCTCCCAAGAGCTAGGATTACAGGCGTGAGCCACCGCGCCCGGCCTGGATATAGTTTTTGACCGATTCTCTGCTCCACCTAGCTTCTTCTTGTACTTACTTAAGGGCATTTTGCAGCTCTAGAAAAGCAGATATCGACTATTTCAATTCTTCTTCTGACCAAGATGAAGCTGCAGGGACAGGATGTCCCTTCTACCTGAAACAACTGAAAAAATCAGTCAAAAGCATGAAGCAGTGACTTTCCAACAGTGGATTTCAGAAAGAACAGTGATCCTTAGAGATGGGAAACAAACAGCATAAGCTTTATAGTCTACCACCTTCTACCAGGAGAGAGCCCCTGGGCTGCTGTGTGGGGCAGTTTCCCCGGGAGGAACCTGGCTGCATCCTTGAGATGAGTTGACGGAGCTGAGAATTTACAGAGGCCAAGCGGACAGAGTGCCCTAGTAGGGTTCCAGGGAAGAGGACGCTGCACAGAACGAGCCAGCTCTGGAAGTCTGCAGAAAGCCCCTCAAGTCTTCAGTGGAAGGTGTTGCATGTGCACAGGAAACCACCTAGGCTGGGGAGAGGACTGCCCAAAACAATCAGGAGGAAGATTTTTCTGAAGCTTACACAAGCCTGGAATACCATGTGCTCCCACCCAGAGAGAAAAACACTTATAATTCGTGGGACACTAATAGGGTGCACAGAATCCACATCTATTTACAGGAATCCAGAAACATCCAACATGCAATAAGGTAAAATACATAATATATGCCAACCAGTAAATATATATATTTTTAGACATGAAAAGAAGCATATAAATAGAAATAGACCCAAAATAGAGCTAAAAATGACACTGATGACAGAATTAGTAAATAAGGACATGAAAATGGCTATTGTAGCTATATTCCATAAGATCAAAAACAACAGGAAAAATTGAGCCTGTTATAGGCAGATACTCAGAAGTTATAAAAATGACTCAAATCAAACATCTAGTGTTGGAAACTACAACATCTGGGGAAAAAACTATACTTGGTGAAATCAGTAGCAGATCACACATTACAGAGGAAAAGATTAGCAAAAGAAACTTGAAAACAGCAAAAGAAACCACTCAAAATGAGACACAGAGAAAAGAAAGACCAACAGAAGATGAACAATGTCATAATTTGTGGGACAATGTCAAGTGGCCTCATATATGCATAATTATGTCCCTGAAGGAGAAAAGAAAGGAGGAAAAGAGATAGTTGAAAAAATGATGCCCCCAAATTTCCCAGATTATTGAGAAGTATAAACTCCCTAGTGCAAGCAGCTCTACCATGTCAGTGTGCACCCCTGCACGTGTGCACATGCACACCGAGAAAATGATTTCGAGTGCATCATTGAAAATTACGCAAAGTAGCCCTCTTAGCCAAAGTTTCGAAAGTTCAGGATGACAGCGGACGTTTTACTATTGCTCCCCTTAGGCATCCTGTCTTTGTTTGTTTAAACCCACTGAGAGGAACTTGTGGGAGGCTCCCAGGACTGGGATCTGAGGGTCATCCTGTGGCCCTGCCCTGCGCTACTCATCGTTCTCAGTGTCCCCAGACTTCAAGCCTCTCTTCACCTCATCTGGGGTTCTGGGGCTACCCAGGACACTGGCTCCCTCTCTTCCTGCTTTTGTCCCCCTGCCGGGGCACCCTGATTCTGGTCTCAGGTTGGATATGCACGACAAACGGAAGCCCAAGTGGCCTGCCCTGACATCCTACATGCCTGCCATTGGCATAGTGTACACACCAACCCTTCCTGTCCACCCCTTGTAGAAATTTAAATTGCATTTCTTACTTTCACTGTATTGTGAGAATACCAGTCACCTTAACTCTACTCAATGTAGGGACTTGAGAGAGCATTTTCCCCTTGAACATGAATGTTTCATTTCATGGGAAGACCCACATCTGCTTTCCTTTCACCTGGAAGGATTTCCCTCTGCAATTTCACAGGGCTGTGATCTTTCCATTCCTCATATCGCAGCTTAACCGGCCTGCCTGTGTCAAGCAGATTTCACTGTTAGTCCCCATCACAAAACTGCTTCTTTCCTTTGAAAACCTTGTCACATCTTGTAGTGACGCCCATTTTGATGGAGTAGTCTCTCTCTCTCTCTCTCTCTCTCTCTCTCTCTCTCTCTCTCTCTCTCTTTCTCTCTCCCTCTCTCCCTCTCTCTCCCCCTCTTTCTCTGAAACAGGAACAATGGTAGGAGCATCTGAAAGGTAAAGAAAGAGAAGCTTTAGTCATGAACCCAGAATCACGCATTTCAGTGCACCTGTGACCACCACCGGCCAACACTGTCCCAGGAGCGCAGTGAGAGAAAACTGCCCTCCTTGCACAAAACGGAAGCCTCCAGTTGATCACACAGATCACTGTCAAAACCCCGTGTCTCACCCTCGACACAAACTTGGTTAATATTTTATGAAGTGCTCATCAGTATGCACAGAAATAATGGCTGAGGCCGAGGGCTGAGGCTGTCACTTGTGCCCTTCTGAGGATTTTATAAGTAAATAAAGTTCCTTTAAAAATGAAAAAGCAGGTATGGGCTTACTTTTCCTGGAGTTGCTCCCAGGGCATGCCATGCACAGAACGAATGTGTTTACGAGTTAAACAGAAGGGCCGTGATAGTCTTGGATGAGAATGGAGCATGTTTTAGTGTAGGAAAGGAGAATTTATCCTTTTCATGGTGTCATAAAGAAATTAAGTTTTGGCCTAATTGATAAAAATAGATACACTTTAGTCTTGCGGAACATACAGAAAAAAATATGTGCATTTGGTAAACTTACAAAAATACTGTCAGTGAAAGATACTTTCATATACTCATGATTTTTAAAAGCAATAAAGAATGATTTGGTTATGAAGCACAGGTAATTTGGAAATGATATAATGTGTTAGCCGGGTGATTTATTTTGCATTCATTAGAGGTTAGGGATTATGAAAAGATAATATTATAAATATAGTATTACTTTAAAATGGCTCAGTCATATAATTTATTATTTAACTATAGGAATTATTTTTATTGTATTTACGAATTCCTGAACACAGATAGTACATATATTTTTGGCTTCATGAATTATATTAGAATATATTGTTCATCAATTCTGTTTTGTCTTCAGCATGTACAAATACATTGAATAATCTTTATATATTCAAACAGTCTGCTAATAGGCCTCACATCTTCTGTGAGGAGCATTTAAATATGTTTTCCTTTCTTTTCCTGCCTTCCTGCCTTCCCTCCCTCCCTCTATTTCTGTTTCTGAAGCAAATTAGGCCTCCTTTGTATTGAAATAATACGACATACTTAGCTAACTTAAAAATCACTTCATTTTGGAAGTAGACGTATGAAGACATAGCCTTCTGTAAGCTGAGGAATTCTTTGGAAGAGAGAGTAAAATTCCACGAATGAAAAGGGGTTCATTCAACAGCAAATTCAATCAAGAGTGAAGACCCATAGTGGCAAATGTAACAAAAGACAAATAACTTATTGGCATAATTTACAAAACTATAGCAGATTAAGCATATTAGTAAGACTGCTAGTAAAATAATAAAAAAGTGAAACACATTTTCAAATCCTTTGAAATTCCTAATGCGTTAATTCCTGGGAGTTTAGGGTTATTTTCCCTATTTCTATAGAAGAGGAAATGGAGGGATTTTATGGCCCAACCGTGAAACGAGCTGGTAGGAGAGTGAAGTTGGTGGGCAACAGTCCTGCACTCGACCACAGAGACGTAGCTTTTACAGTTCACAGAAAGCACAGTGGGGCCAATCAGTTCCTGTTTGCTAAATAATGGGTTGATTTGACACAAGTATGCAATGTGCTGCTCCCACAGAAAGCACAGTGCTTGGCACAGTAAACATTTCTTAAATGAATGAATGAAAAAAATCCAGATAAACAAATAGGCTTCTGAGACAATATCTATGGTGTGTTGTGTAGTTTTTGTTATCAAATACTCTTACCATGTTTCCAAAGAGAATCTCACCATGTAAGCAAAATTAGAAAAACAAGGAAATTTGTTCTTTGACAGATGAGCACTATAGCCCTTTGAAATAGTCACTTTTGATACGAAACCGGAAGTGGCCGTTGGCTGTATTGGTAGGACAGTTTGCCAGTGAAGCCGCGAGCTCGGCATGGAGTTTGGGCTTCTCAGTCTTGTCTAGTCTCCATTTACTAAAAGTTCATTTTAGTTTGTGTCTTTGGTCTAAACAATGCTACTGCTTAATAACTTAAAACATTTCCTACTTGTTTCTTCTTTTTCACGCTTTGAAATGACACTGGCAGTAGTTACTCAACACTCTTCTTCACTTGGATCTCTGGGTTTTTAGTTGAGGTCATGATACGTGAAAACTTCTGTAAACAGCAAAGGTCTAATCACGGCTATGCTGCCCCCTGACCCATTGCCTGTCCTTCCTGTTTACTGCTTGACCTGGCCAACTTCCCTGAACGGCAGCCTTTCTTACAAATTAGTTTTTCAGTCCGGCAATGGATTTGCCAGGTGCATGGCCCATCTCCCCACATCTCTGCCTTCACACGCTGCAGTGATCTGACCAACTTCGTCTCGTCCTGTTGGTTTCCTCAAAGAGAATTAACCACGGGATCCGAACTGAGTAAAGCCAGATGAAGCAGATATGTGCTGGGTATAAGAACTGACACGACAGTTTATCCTCAGAGTGGGGAGACAAAGGAAATGCTTGAAGAGCATTCTTCCCCAATATCTCAGGGTGAAAACACTTTGAATAAGAAGACCCTTATGGCTGGTTCCAAGTTGGAAAAAGCAGAGACCAACAGAAAAGCAAGTAGGGGCCGTAGATACTATGAAACAGCGTTGTAGATATGCCATAAATGGATATCTACCAAAACGAGATCTTTTACTTCCTTCATCAATGTGAGAGTCTCCTTGGCCATTAACATCAGAGAGCCTCCAGTGCCAAGGCTGTTTGTCACCTGCAAAGATAGACAAAGAGAGAAAAACTTCAGCCAAGGTAACGCTTGTCTTGATGGTCACCTGAGGCTGACACGGGGCGGGGAAGATAAGAGAGGCCGGTCAATGGGTGCAAAGACACAGTTAGATAGAAGGAATAAGTTCTCATGTTTGATAGCACAGTAGGGCGATTGCACTAAACAATAATTTATTATATATTTGAAAATGGCTAGAAGAGAAGATTTTAAATGTTCCTAACACAAAGAAATGATAAATTTTAAGGTGATAGATATCTTAATTTACCCTGAGTTGGTTATGACACATTGTATGCATGTATCAAAATATGCCATGTACTCCATATACAGTTATAATTATTATATATTAATAAAAAATAAAAATAAGGAATAAAAGTAATGCTTTTCTTGGTTGATAGTGCGCAAACTAATGATGGGTGTTCAGTTTTATTTTTTTAAATTTTTCAAATGTGGTTAGAAATCTTTCAGCCTATGAGCTTAAATTTTTTTCTACGTACTCCCAGCAGCATTAAATTGGTACATTAGTGATTTTCATTCTTGCTTTGCTACAGCACAGTACATTTATAATTATATTTATTGTAAACATCTCAATCTATTATCACTAAAATGTATTTTAATGCACTTTAATTTAAAAACAAATCCACTCAGCCGTGGTGGAAGAGGTTTATGCAGGGAAGGGAGAGTGTTGCAGAACCGAACAATAAGAAGGGAATATTCCAGAGGGCATGAGAATTGCAGACTGGAATCCTTTTCCTAAAGTTTCCTTCCATCCTTTTTTTTAGTCATTGGTGCCTGTCCTCAGACATATGCCATCGGCAGTAACAAGAGCAGCTTAAAAACCTTCCCAAACTTCCAACATCCCTCCAGTTCTCCCCTCCTCTGGTTTTGCCCTTGTGGGAATCCAGAATGACCGTGGCTGTGTGGTTTTTGACCAAAGTATCTTCAGATATTACAAAAAAAAAAACTAATCTCAATAGTGATGGCAATAATTTAATTTGGGTCTAGCACAGGACTGGTAAATATGCAAAGTGGGGTTTTCTTCCCATTTTCTAAGTATAAATTGTTTAATCTCTAAAATGCTTAAATGCTAGACATGACAACATTTGACTTGTGCATAGTATTGTTAAAGGAGATTTTTTTTTAAAGGACATGTGCCTTAGCCCAAGCCATGACTTGAAAGTCCAAAAGTAAAATCTGTTTTCTCCCTTTTACAGAAATAAAGAGGACACTGTGGTGGCCTGAGCACCAGCCACAGGGACCCCTGCTCAATTGGATTCTAAAAGAAAATGTTGGAAAAACTCTTATAGACATTGGCCTAGGCAAAGAATTTATGAACAAGATCCCAAAGACAATCACAGCATCAACAAAAATAAATAAAAGGGACTTGATTAAATTAAAAAGCTTCTGGACAGCCACAGAAACAAGCAGTAGAGTGAATAGACAACTTACAGAACAGGATACAATATTTGCATGCTATATATCTGATAAAAGGCTAATAATCAGAGTCAACAAAGAATTCAAATGAATCAGCAAGAAAACTCCAAACAACCCCATTAAAAAAGTGGGCAAAAGACATGAACAGAAACTTTTCAAAAGAAGGTAGACTAAATGGCCAAAACCAAATGAAAAATGCTCCACGTCTCTAATCATCAGGGAAATGCAAATGAAAACCACAATGAGATATCACCTAACTCCAGTAAGGATGGCTTTTATTAAAAAGTCTCAAAACAACAGATGCTGGTGTGGATGTAGAGAGAAAGGAACACTGATATACTGTTAGTGGGACTGCAAACTAGTACAACCTCTATGGAAAGTAGTATGGAGATTTCTCAAAGAACTGAAAGTAGACTTACCATTTGATCCACAATACAACCACTGGGTATTTACCCAAAGGAAAAAAAGACATTTTATAAAAAAGACACTTGTATTCAAATGTCTATAGCAGCAAAATTCACAATCGGAAAGATGGAAACAAACCAGTGCTCATCAACTCATGAGTGAATTAATAAATGTGGTATGTGTATACCATGGATTATTAGCCATAAAAAATGGTAAACTAATATCTTTTGTAACAACCTAGATGCAATTACAGACCATCCTTTTAAGCGAAGTATTGTAGAAATGGAAAAACAAATACCACAGGTACTTACTACTAAATTAGAACTAATAGATCAACTCTCGTGTGCACATATGGTAGTAACATTCAATGGAAGAAAACAAGCAGGTGGGAGAGGGGAGGAGGGGATGGGTAAATTCACACTTGATGGGTACAGGGTACAGTGCACACTATCTGGATGATGGTCATACTTATAACTTTGACTCAAACTGTACAAAAGCAAATTATGTAACCCAAACATTTGTACCCTTGTAATATTTTGAAAAAAATACAAAGTAAACACTAAAACATTTTCTGGGAAAAGCTTTGGTCTCAAGATATCTTTTACCTTGTTTCAATTTTATGTGCTATTAAAATTCTACCCACAAAAGGCTGGGAGGAAGGAAAATAAGAGAGATACTGGGATACGCTGGCTGTAGAAACAGAACATAGGGTGGATGTATAAGACAGATTCCATCTGCTGAGTATCCAAAACTAAAGGTCAGGGATTTCTGTCTTGTTCAAGGCTGCAATGCCTGCACTTATGATGACGGACATAATTGGAAAATAAGTACCGAGTGAATGATACACATTTGAGAAGGGTCAGAGAAACTGGAGGGACATTTTTTAAAAGCAGGATTCAATATTGCCTGAGTTTGACCTTCTGGTTACAATGCATTAATTACTCAAAAATGTTTTTAAATCTTAAAAACCAGCAAACAAAAGCTGATATTTTGTTTTCTTTTTACAGTTTTTATTTTCATTTTCCATTTTGGCCTTTTGTAACATCATCTGAATGAAGGCACCATCACATTTTAAAGTACAAGGTCAGCTGAACCGAGAAAACAGAACAAAGAAAATAGAACATTTTTTAGAAGGAAATGGCAGTATTCATATCCATAAAAGCAAATTTAATTCAATAGCTAAAAAGGGAATTAGAAATACAATAGATATGTGATGGCTAATGGAGAATTCCTATCTCCATTCTTTGCTGAAAAATTTCATGGGTACATTCTTCATTTTTTTCTTCAAAAATGAAAGCAATGAAACAAATGAGAGATCTAATATTTAGTTCAAATATGAATAGAAATGGGCTGAGAACCACTTCATTCCATGAATAAAAGAAAGAATCCAAATGAGTTTTGTTATGAGGTTTTTAGAAACTAATGATCTCAAGTCAGCTGTAGGAATCCACACTTTGATAGCGTGTGGTTTGTCAGTGTCATTAGCAAAAAGCACAAGCTTGTGTTAAGGTTCAAATCCATCTTAAAGGGTGTGATTTTGCTGTGTGTAGTTTCAGCTCTATGTGGCCTAACCTTGCCCCTCATCCCCATCTGTTTTCAATGCACAACTTCTCAAATAGCTCTGAGCCACCATCTTGGTTTGGTCTGATCAGCTGTGAATGAAGATTGCTATTCCTTTGGGTCAGGCTTGGGTACTTCCAGAAGCACAGACTACCCCCTGAATACCAGCCAACTCCTTTTAAATACATGTGGGTCCTCGTGAGTTGGTGTGTGCAAGAGTCTAGGTAGGTATGGGCAAATATAAGGAACATAACAAATGGAAAGACACAGCTTAAGAATGTCACTGACATTGTTAGGTCTCCACCCTCACAACCCAATTACCCCCAAAGGTCCTACCTCCTAATACCATCATGCCAGGCTTTAGGATTTCAGCATATGACTTTTGGGGGACACAAACATTCAGTTCATAACAAAATGGCTGACAGATCTTTTATGATAAAATATAAACCATATATTAATAGAATATGAAAAACAACAGAAATGAAATAAGAAAATAAGAAGGAAGATGTTTGTATCAAGTAAACCAGATAGAGGGTTAATACCTGTAATAAGTAAATTCGTTCACAGAGGTAACAACATTACAAAGACCACAGTTAATGAGAGATATCAGGATATGAATGAATCCTGAAAATTCATTGTGAAAAAGTCACAATACACTATAAATAGTAAAAAGAAAATGTCTATCTTTTTAGTTACCAAAGAAATACAAATTAAAGCAAGACCAGTAACCATTTTCTTTAAGAAGGGTAACATTCCATACTGTTGGGCCTGTTGGAATATTGACATAAATAATAGGTGGTAGCATAAATTGATAAAGTTCTTTCTCTGTGAAAGCAATTGGATAATATTTCAATGCCAAAAGTTTTTCTTCAATCTCTCTTCCATTCAAGAAGTATCTGTGGAGTATCTGTGAGGTGTCTATGACTACCATATGCTGGGGATTCTGCCATGATCATGATAGACCTAATGTTGCCTTCCTGATTCTCACAGCTGCTCTAAGGGAACATCTTAAACAATAACACATATTTTAAATAGTTGGGATAATTTCTATGAAGCATAAATGCATATATTATTAATATTATGAGGCTTTTGAAAGCTAAAGTGGATTCTACAGCCTATATCTATATACTCCCCCTTAGAAGTAGATTACAGGTTGGGGGCAGGTGCCTCAGGCTAGCATAGGGGGCAGTAACTGGACAACTGGTGGAAACGTGGATGGCCCAGACAACCCGGGACATGCAGCCACCTTTGTTGTAGAGGATTTTATCTCTCTGTGGAATTTGGGAACGTTTCCCAGGAAAGTAAAATCCCAGCTGCAGACCTGAGGTTTGAGTGGAGCACAGCCAGGTGAAGGGGGAAGGAGCAAGGCCTTCCAGGAGGGCAGTGAGAGAGAGGTGGGGGCAGAGGGCAGAGCCGCCTCCAGAGGTTTCACTGGGGAACGCAGGGCAGGGTGTGTTGTGCTCAGAAGAGGTTTTTTCTTGCTAGGAGCCAGGGGAAACCTCCAGGACGGGACTATCAAAGGGGCAAGACTTCAGCTTATAAGATGTCACTCTGGCTGCAGTGAGCACAATATTGGGACTAGGGAGGCAGGCAGGAAAGTGCGCAGCACAATTCTGGTCAGGGCGCTGTCACAATATTTTAGGCGAGAACAGATGTTGAGAGAAGGTGGTCGCTAGACTGGAGTACAAATACCCTTGCAGGTACACGGGCTTTTATGTGGCATCAGGCAAAAGGGAGGCTTTAAGAAAATCAGTTTCAAGATCCTCAAATCCCTTACGTAATCCTTCCTAAAACAGACCAGGCTGAAGCAGGCCTATGATAACCTGGTTCTCCTTCCCCACCTCCACCTCAGCCAAGGCCGCTTCCCAGAGGAGAGCTTGGCTGGGAACACACCTGGCGGCTGGGAGACGAGTGCCCCTGTCCTGGGTGGAGGGCCTGGGGCACACTACAGCGCCCACCACCGTGCCGTCCTTGAGCCACTCAGCTCTACCTTGGTAGCCTAATCCCTTTACCCCACCGGAAACTGTTCCTCCAAGATGCTGGGTGGTCTTTGCTTTTGGGGAGTAGAGTTAGTGTCACAAAATACAGACCACAATAGCTGGTCATGGGGCTTCAAATGATGCACATCATCTCCTGTTTTGCTGCCCATTCTCAATTCCCTTCCTCTTGGTCAGCGTTTCTACTGGTCTACGTGGCTTCACTCTTGGTCCAGACCACCAACCCAAGGAGCTCAAGACCCTGGGCATCGCTCTTTCCTGAAGCTCTGCATTTGTTCAGCTGCCATCAATACCAGACAGAGGCTTATCAAGGGAGGCCCTGGCGGGTCACTGGGTATCACACACATTTTTTACTTGCTTTTATCTGTGACAGGAGTTCTGGTTTCCTTGGTGAATAATGGACAATCAACTTTGGTAGGATGAGTTCCCTTGGCACAAGGAGCCTGAAGTGCCTGAGCAGGAGGCATAGCTGAGAGTTTGATGAGGCTCTTGCTGTGTGTCGCGGTGGAAATATTCCACCTTTAGACTTACAGAGCCAAGAGTTTCACTGCAACTCTAATTTCTACACATTGTTCATGGACCCATGTATTCTACCTGTTAGGGGTGCAGCACCAGATAGTGGTGTCTGATTTGGCATATATGACCTATATTGAAGAATGACACCCCATTATCTCACAGTGTCACAAGTATGAACTTTAGCTTTTCTCTCCACAGTCCACACCGTTGCTCCACAGGCCAGCAGCCTTGCGGGTAGTGAGAGGCAGTGGATACCACGGTCATGTGGTCACTGCCCCTGAAGCTTTGCTGTAACATGGGCCTTTCAGTCCAACACAGTGTTCATGAAATACCAGGTCAGTTGACTAAACTTCTGCAAGTCCTTGGAGAGTGCTGTTGGCTGAGGTCTTACATGATAAGAAGGGCAAACTCATAGCCAGAATGTATGTTAATTCTAGGCAAGATAAATTGCTGTCATTTCCAAGGAAATCAACTTGCCATCACAAGACCAGTTGGCCTTCTCAAAGGTTGGTGACATTTTCGGGGCTCAGCATTGCTCTCTGTTACTTTCAGTTTGAATACTCTGTAGCAGCGGTAGTAAAACAGCCATGGAAAAGAGAAGACTTCTCAATTCCTGACATGGCAACTCTTCTCATGTGCCCATTGTTGGCAGCCTATGATGGAGGCTGGCTGATATTGCCTGGCCAAGTCCTTCTGCTTGCATTGTTGTTCAGTATTACTTCCATGGTGGATCATCTCTGGTGGGGATTAGTTGCAATAAGATTTGCTTACTCGGTGACCACTCTCAGAGATATATCTTCTTGCATCTTCCCTGAACATTTTACATATCATATATAAGAGCCAGATCATTCCCACTACCAGTGAGTCACTAGAAATTCTTGCCTTGCCACTTTCCTTTCTACAAAATATGGATAATCGCATGGCAAAACTAAAACTGGGAAAACTCCCCCTCACCAGCAGCATCTTGGTGGAGCTATAGTTCAGTAGCAGTTCATTTCCAGCTTGTGCCCATGTTCTGAGCTGGTCCATTTTCCTTCCAAACAAGTAACATAACACTTATATGTTTTCAATATCTAGTATTAAAGATACCTTTCTGGCCAATTTTTTTGTTACCTTAATTATAGTGCGTTTATTGGGCTATAGTAAAATTTCACTTCCTGAAAATTCTATAATTCATATTTTGAAAATATTTTAGCTTTTGTTGTTCATCAGAGACTTTACATTCTATTCAAATGTGGTGTCTTTTGTTGATCTTATGGGACACAGTGAATTCATTCAGCTCTGTCTAGATGCAGATTCCAAGATAGGGTTAAACATGTGAGAAATTGATTCGGGCTGGCACCGAACACAGTGGAGAGGATGTTCTGACTATCACACAGGTCTGATGCCTATGAAAGGAGAGAGGAAAGGAAGAAATATTGGGTAGGAAAAATCTTGCACTACAGTACAATTTTAAGAGGCCTAGTCAGGCCGGTGGGTGGGTGGGTGGGGGGACCTTGGACCAGAGTGGCCCAGTGGAGGAGTCTTACATCTTTATGGGAAGCTCTTGTCACCTTTCACTGTGGGCTGGAGACAGCCTGTGTGAAGCATCACTGCAGAGTGATTGTGATGGTGGACACAGAATGGCAGTGGCTGAGGCATCAGCCATTCATGCACTCTACAGTAAGATGGCTGAGTGGCGCATTGTCATGGCAACCACACCCACCTTCTGTGGAAGGACCGCTTTTCTGCAGTCTGTGAGACTGGTGAAACGCCAGGAGGAACAACTATACTGAAGTTAGGCATCAAAATCAGAAATGTCAAATCTTCACAAATGACAATAATGCTTTCTTTTCCTCACTGTAAAATTAAATAGGGGCCCCAAATTTTTATTTTAATGAATCTGGGATAATTTGTGCAACCTCATTTGAATCATAATATGGTACTATACTTTCTGGGAGACTATAGCCAATATCAGCACAAAACATTTAATTTATGACAGATTTCTAGCTTTCTAAGAATTATTTGTGTAAACCCACATCTGATCTGAATAAATATAAGAACTTGCTGGCCTTTGCTATGTCCAGTGCCAGATTCTCTTTCTGACAGCTGATCAAAGTGTCCTGTGATTGGAGAAAGTGGATGCCCTGTGTGTTGTTGACTGCAAAAGGGTAAGGTTGTAGTCTTATCACTGTGGCGTCTGTTAAAGATTCACTTTAAGTAAACATTCATAAATGTACCTTGATGTGTAAGTTGCCCTTTTTAGCCTAAACTAAGTTTATTTTCTTTCTGTCTTTATTTTTTAATTTTTTTTTAGCACTAGAAGTTCTTTACTCTGCTACATACATCTCTAGGTATTTGATGCAAACACAGCAATTTCAACTTGTAATGGATTGTTTAGAAAAAAGTAGGATTTTCTCATGAAATTATCTGGTGTGGTTGTAGCTTTATGCGCATTGCTTCAGAGCATCTGTATTGTGCTTATAAAGTCTTATATTGCTTTCTTCATAGTCTTCTAGTTGATGTTAATGGAAAGTCTTCCTATGTTTTAAGTGGAGGCTAAGTGCTTCCTCTGAATAGATAATCACAGTGTAAATTAGAAAGAATTATGCCCACAATAAAACACTAATAAGCCTTAGGACTATTTGACTATTTGACTATTAATAAGCCTTAGGACTGATTTTTCAAGTCTCAATTGCTTTGTTTGCATCAAATACTTAGAGGTAGGGGTACACATTTTAAGCTTGAATTATAAATAATAAAAATCTACAGTTTTAGAAAGTCAGCATAAATTCAAATCCCAAAATAAGCAGAACACAAAAATAAATAGATACACTAGCCCTGAACACAAAAATAAATAGATCAACTAGCCCCAAACTGAGGTTTCTTTATTTGAAGTTTTAACTTCTAGTTGAAGTAGTACATTTAGTGAATGCTAAAAAAAAAAATTAGCTGTGAAATAAAGATCCTGGTACTTTTCTAATTCTTCTCATGATTTGTAAGTAACAGTTAAAATAGTATTAAATTCTGATGGAGAATCACAGGTAGACCAAATAGTAATGGTCTAACCCTGCCAAAAAATACCCATAAAAGCAGGAAAAGGTGGTTGTCTCTACAAATGTGTAAACACCAACACAAGGAAACAAGGGTTACAAGACTCAAGAAATCATGATGCTTCCAAAATATATCAATAAATCTCTAGCAATGGACCCTAAAAAAAGAAGATGTATGCAAGGACAGAAAAGGAATTCAGAATAATTGTCTTCAAAAAGTTCGGTAAACTTCAACTTCTTTACTTACATAAAGAATTAAATGAAATTTTGAAAATAAAAAGTTTAACAAATATGAATAAAACCATAAGAATTCTAAAAGAAAATGTAGAAAAAATTTTCTAGATATTCATCTTGGCTAAGAATTTATGACTAAGACCCCAGTGGCAATTATGACAATAACAAAAATAAACAAATGAGACTTATTAAATTAAAAAGCTTCTGCACATCTAAGGAAATAATCAATAGAGCAAATAGACAACCTACAGAATGGGAGAAAATATTCACAAACTCTAAATCTCATAAAGGGCTAATATCCACAATCTACAAAGAACGCAAACAAATCAGCAAGAATAAAATAAATAGCCCCTATCAGAAAGTGGGCAAAATACATGAACAATAGCTGTTCAAAAGAAGATATACAAATGGCCAAGAAACACATGAAAAAATGTTCAACATCATTAATCATCAGGGAAATGCAAATTAAAACCACAGCAAGATATCGCCTTATTCCAGTTAGAATGGTTTTTATTAAAAACTCCAAAAACAATAGATGTTGGCATGGATGTAGAGAAGAAATACTTATCTACTGTTGGTGGGACTGCAAATTAGTACAACCTCTATGAAAAACAGTATGGAGAGTCTTCAAAAAAACTAAAAGTATAGACCTATCATTTGATCCAGCAATCCCACTACTGGGTATTTACCAAAAGGAAAAGAAGTAATTTTATCAAAAAGACACCTGCACTCAAATGTTTTCCAAACACCTTTAACAAGGCTATCATTACTCTGGTATCAAAGACAGACAAGGATACCAGAAGAAAAGAAAACTACAAGCCAATATACTTGATGAACATAGATGCAAAAATCCTCAACAAAATTCTAGCAGACTGAATTCAATAAGACATTCAAAGGATCATTCACCATGATCAAGTGTTATTCATCCTGGTATGCAAAGATGGTCCGACACTTGCAAATAAGTAACTGTTATACACCAAATTAATAGAATGAAGGACAAAAATTATATACTCATCTCATTAGATATAAAAAAATTTGCCAAAATTCAACATTCTCTTATGATAAAAAAATTCTATAAGTTAGATATAGAAGCAATATACTTCAACACAATAAAAGCCATATGTGATAAGCCCCTAGCTTATCATTATATCATTATACATTATACTCAATGGAAAAAAATTGGAATCCTTTTAAGGAATATTTCTAAGATCCAGAGTAAGACAAGAATGTCCACTCTCACACTTCCATTCAACATAGTATCAGGAGTTCTTGCCAGAGCAATAAGGCAAGTAAAAGAAATAAGAGACATTCAAATAGGAAAGGAAGAAGTGAAAACTGTCAGTGTTTGTTAATAACTAGATCTTATGTATGAAAACTTCTAAAAATTCTACCACAAAACTGTTAAAACTGATAAATGAATTCAGGAAAGTTACAGATACAAAATCAACATGCAGAATCCTGTAGAGTTTTTTTACACTAACAACAAATCATCTGAAAATAAATCGAGAAAGCAATCCTATTCACAACTATAAAAGAAATACTTAGAAATAAATTTGACGAAGATAAAATATTTCTACACTGAAAACTATAAAACATTAATGAAATAAATTGAAGAAGACCCAAATAAATGGAAAGATATTCTGTGTTCATGGATTGGAAGAATCAATATTACTGAAAAGTCCATACTACCCAAAGTCATATACAGATTCCATACAATCTGTATCAAAATTTTAATGTCATTTTTCATTGATATAGAAAAAATAATCCTGAAATTTATATGGGAACACACACACATAAAAAAACAAAACAAACAACAACAAAAAAAACAACTCTAGGTAGCCAAGGCAATTATGAGCAAAAGAACAAAGATGGAGGCATTGTAAGACTTCATTTTAAACTCTACCACAAAGCTATGACAATGAAAATAGCTTGGTACTGGCATAAAAATAGACACAGCTAAATTAAAAAAAAAAAAGAATGGAGCGCTCAGAAATGAACCCATACATCTATGATCAATTGATTTTTGACTAAGATGTCAAGAATATATAATGGAAAAAGGACAGTCTCTTCAATAAATGATGTTGAAAAAACTAGATATTTATATACAAAAAAATGAAATTGGACACTTATCTCACACCATGTACAACAGTCAATTATAAAGGGATTAAAGACTTAAATATAAGATATGAAATTATAAAAAACACTAAGAAAAAACAGGAGAAAAGTTACACCACTTTGATCTATGATCTGAATTTTTTTTTAGATTTGACCCCAAACCATAGAAACAAAAAACATAATTAAGGAATTAGGGGAAAGACCTGAGTAGGCATTTCTGAAAAGCAAATATTTGAATGGCTAACAAATAACATGAAAAAATGCTCAACATCACTAAGGAAGTGCCAATTAAACCTAAAACTTTGAACTCATAGAAGCAGAGAGTAGAATGGTGAATACCAGAGGCTGGGGGTGCAGAAGTGGGGAGAAGGTAGTTTAAGAGTACAAATCCTCAGATAAAAGGAATAAGTTTGTTTGTTTATGAGGTATATGGCATAATGTGATGAATACAGCTAATGATGGAGTACACTTCAAAATAGCTCAGAGTACATTTTAAATGTTCTCATCACAAAAAAGTTAACTATTTCAAGTGATATATATGTTAATTAGCTTGATTTAATTATCCACATTGTATTCAAATAGCATAATACCACCAAATACCATTTTATACCCCATGAATATATACAACTATAATTTGTCAATATGTAATGAATGACAAAACTATAGATCAATAAGCTGGATTTTTAAGTTTCCCACTTCAGCAGACTCTAAAAAATAACTCCACTTGTAGAGAGGCATTACTAAATCCTGATGGCAAAACATCGGGAGAACCCCAAGATCCTTTTAGGGGTTCTGAGAGTTAAAATCTGCTTTCATAATAATATTGAGACATTATTTTACCTTTTAGCCTTCCTTGTCTCACAAGAATATAGGTGGAGTTTTCTAAAGGTTTTGTGACAACAGACTAGTTGCAGAAGCAGATGAGAATATAGTTGTCTTTTATTCAGCCAGATATTTAAGAGATTTTTTTAAATGTCCACCAATGGCATTCTATTATAAATGTTTTTGGTTTTGAGTTATTTTTAAGTAAACATATGTTATTTATGTTACCATGTGATGGGTTTCTTACCAATTGTAAATAAATTAATAAATAATTTTTTTTTCTAACCTTTAATTTCTAATACAGTAAATATCAGTAGGTATAGCCTACATCAACAAAAGCTTTCTGGAGTCCTCAATAATCTTTTAAGGATATAAAGGGATCCTGAGACCAAAATACTTTAGAATTGCAAACAAGGACACACACACGTTTTAAATGGAAAAAAAAAATCTTAGAGGTGATTGATAAAAGATTTAGACCTTCATTTTGCAAAAACATCAGCGCTGAAATTAAGGCATTTGTGCAAGTTCCCCTGGCTACTTATTGCTGCCTACGACCGAGTTGTGTGGATCCAAATCTCCAATCTTCTATTCTTCCAGTTACCGTGCTTGTTTGTGGTGAAGACATCGGCTTTTGCAGTCTGCTGTAGTTTGGGGTGGTATTGGCAGAATTTTGTCTAATATTCTGATCATTTATAGAATCTGAAATGCCTTTACCCTACATATAAAGATCTAAAGTCTAGTGACTCCCATATCTAAAGAAGTGCTGATAATTGACTTGATTTCACTTGAATCCTCAGGATTTGATGATATTCTTTTCACTAAGGTTTAGCTTTGAGATCTGCTCCAATTGTGTCTCAAACATTTGAGGGCACCTCAAAGATGACAGATTTCAGAAGGAAGGAAGGCATGTAATTGCTACCAATAGCCTCCTGAAACTAGTATTGACCTATAACTAGCATCATTATAAAATTCATATTAATTTATTTCTAAATATGAGGCTAATATTGAACTGTAATTTAGATAACAACTTGTCTGCTGTTAATTAAACTAATTAATGTGATATTTAGACTCAGTTAAAAATACCTTTTAATTTTATAACACTGTGATTTCCTATAGTTGGAGAAGAAAAGAAAGAACAAAATGAGTAACACATAAGAAAAAAAAAAATAGAAGGGAAGATGCTAGGCTTCAAACACCAGGCCTCGGATTCTGTTCTTAGCTGTCTGTGTAGATACCTCGATAACTGCCAGTCCAGAGTCACCGCTGTGAGCTTGGCACGTTTCCACATTCGCTGCATGTAACTGAGGGAGCTGAGTGCTGGCAGAGGAAGATTTAAAATTACAAGAGATATAAGAAGAGGTGAAACCAACAACAGAATAAAAAAATAGAGCCACATAATGTTGGCAAAGTACAGAGAATCCTTTATCTGTTTATCTGGGCAAACAAATGAGTGGAAACAACAGTCACTAGGAAGTAAAGGGGAAGAAATTCACAAGATTTCAATTTTGAAAAATGAAACTACTTAGTTCCAGGCTTCGTATATATTTAGACAATATTTACTTTGATTGTGGATATTTAAAACATGATTAGTTATTTCAGTATTAGGAACTGTTATCTTTCTAGCCATCTTTCAGCACTATATTGAACACATGTAGGTATTCAAGAAATATTTTTTGAAAGACTAAACAAATGCTTGTGGCAGACAGAATGATGGTGTCCTTCCCAAGTATGACCATGAGCTAATCACCAGAACTGTGTATGTTACCTTTGTGACAAAAAGGACCTCATAGATGTGACTAAGGACCTTGAGATGGGGAGATTAGCCTGGATTATCCAGGTGTGGCCGATGTCATTCCAAAGGTCCTTATCAGAGGGAGGGACGGTGTGGGGGGAAATGTGAGGATGGAAGAGGTCAGAGGCCTGTGGTGTGAGAAGGACTCTATTTGCTGTCACTGCCTTTGAAGGTAGAGAAAGGGACCACAGCCAAGGAATGCAGTGGCCTCTAGAAACTGGAAAGGCAACAGAATGGGTTCTGCCCTAGAGCCTCCAAAAGGCACGCAGCCCTGCCCACTCCTGGATTTTAGCCCTGGGAGACCATGTGAGACTTTTGACTTATAGAACTGTAAGATAATAAATTTGTATTTTAACCCACTAAATTGATGGTAACTTGCTATTGCAGCATAGAAAAGTAATACAATGCATGATAAATATTTATTGAAATTGAACCAAAAGAACTTACAAATATACAATAAGTGATACATTAAATTATATGGAGAGAGAAAAATTTTTAATTCTCAAATTTCATGTTTCAGACTATAAGACAAGAGATAAGATGTGATTTAAGATTCAGAAAGGAGAAAATTTCTCAATTATGAGATGTTGCCACCAAGTTGAAGAAACAAGATGTGTAAACTTCTTTGAGACATCTCCTGGAATAGTGTTTGGAAAAGACAAAATATTAGTCAGATTTAAAAATTACTGTGTTTTCATTGCTTTAATATCTATTTTGAACTAGCATTTCTACAGCACATTAAAATGTGATTTACAGTCAATTTAAGTAGCTTTTCTTTTTTAAAATATGTTCTTTAGAAATCCTCATTCCCCTTTTTGGATTGTGACTTCTCCAGTTAAATCTTTGCTTTCAAGAGTTTTTTAATGAGAAATGATAACTGTCTTTAATAAAAATAATGTTGTAAAAGAGAAGACATAGCAGTTCTCCCAATTTATGTGTCTGACAAAAATTATCAAGGGACACTGCATCTGTTTATTTCTAAGATAAACTTTATAAATCTAATCCCATGCATGGTCATGGTAACCTGATGTAACACTAAAATCTACATTATTGTAAGTACTTTCTTTAAATCCCTAAGGAGAGTGTATTACTAAAAATCTTTATTTTTTTCCTAATAGCCATATAGATCTACTACTCTATAATTAGATTTGGGAAAATATTACAGTTTTTTCTCTTCTGCAAAAAAGCATTAATATTTTCCTTTATTATCCTTTAGTTTCTAAAAATAGGTTGGAATTAAATGTCATGTACCTTTGGAATTCATTTTATAAATACACTTGGTAACTAGGAAACTCACATTGTCATTATTTATAATCTAGGAATTCTTTCCATGGTAACTGTTAGAAGGTCACAGTTTTCGAGCTGCAATGGTGGCTAACAGGCTATTTAAGAATTCACCAAAAACAAAACAAAACAAAAGGCTATTCACAGGGGGTGGCAGTGTCTGATGTCCTCATCACCCAAATTAATGAGGTGAGGTCTTGTCTTTGAGCAGTGGCTGCACCTACAGTTCAGCTTGGTCTCTGCCATGGCCCTTCTTTGAGCCAAGAAATTGTGCCAGCACTGCCAGCCCTTCATCTCGCAGCCCTTGGAGACTCTGTGCTATGAACTTGGATACTATTTATAGTATTTTCTCCATCTTGTGACATCATGTGTAGGTCGATGATATTGGCATACAATAGGGTTTCCAAAGCCCAGTATTCAGCTGAGAAGTGAGCCATGGCCTTTCTCAGGACTCATCTCACACAAGCTCACGCAAAGCTGTCCCTATATCCTGTCCTTGGTAGTCAGCTTTTACTCAGATCCCACAGAGGTGGAAATGGGCTCTTAAGCAGGCACACACATGAACCATACTCAAGATGCCTTCCTTTGCTCATAATGATGAACAAGACTGGACATTAAAACTGGACATTTTCTTCACTCATGCAGTGCCAACATCTCCCCGGGCCCCTATGAGACGTGGAGAGGAAACTGAATTAGGACTGCATGTGGATAACAGAGTCAGCCATCAGATGAAGGCCAGCTGTCCAAAAGTGAGCTAAGAGTTGGCTTTACTTATTATTGCTAGATTTTTTTAAGAATTGACCCCAATTTTTTATATTTTAAATGTTTAAGCAGAAACATTGGTATAAGCAAACATACACATACACACAATGTGAATTAAAATTTTTGAGAATGAAATTCATTATAATAAAACTGTCACAAATGCCAAAAAAAAATATCCAACTTCAGAAACATCTTCTTGGGGTAAAGCACACTGTTCATGAGTTTCTTGCTTAGATTAACTCATCATAATTCAATAGCATTAGCAGTAGCTACCTGACCAGCTTGGCCCCACTGAAGTTTATTATTCAAAGGACATGAACCAGCAGTTCAAATGTAAACCAATGTGAAGAAAAAGAAAGAAGTACAAACTCATTCATAGTTAAATAATCATAAATTGAAATGAGATGCTACTTTTTAAACGGATTGGATTGGAAAAGATTGAGAAGTTGATCTTTCACAGTATACAGAGGATGTGGGTGAGTAGGTGGTCTCATTTGTTGGTGATGTGACTATAAATTGATGGAATCTCTTTGGAGAGCATTTTACCAATAGCCAAAAAAAAGAAATGCATATTTACTTTGATCTACCAATTTCACTTTGTAAAATTTGGAGGTATATTACCATACCTGTCTGCATAAAGGCCTGCACAAGAATTTTTCCTCTAGCATTATTTGAAACACTAAAAGAAAACTAAAGACAATATTAATGTTCATCAATAGGGAACTGATTAATTAAATTACAATACATCTAGAAAGAGGAGTTCACAGCTGTTTTTTAAATTTGGTAGACCTAATTGTGCTAATATGAAAATTTACTCAATAAATTTTGTTAATCTTTCAAAATTTCACAACAATGCAAAAAATATATTCCCATTTATATCAGAAAACAAAGAAAATGAAAAACATCAGTGTTTAGAACTAGGAAATTCTGAGATACATACGAAAACTGTTAATATTGGTTTTTTATCTAAAAGTGATGAATACTAATTCAGCAGAAAGATTTCCATTTCATTACAGCTCTGTTTTACTTCTTGAAAAAAAAGTACAGGATATACCACCATTTATTTTAATTATAAAATTAACTATTTAAATTGCATATTTATTGTTGAAGCATATCAAGACATAGCTAAAAGGAATAGCACAATTAGGAGACAAATTTCAAAAACTGTACATCTTGATTCAGTATTTTTGCTTTCAATAGGTACCAAAAGCAAATTATTTAAGGTATTTATATTAATAGATATAGAACCATAGAGCTATACATATGTCCATTGAAAATTGGCTTTTGATAACAAACTCATTTTGCAAATAAAACGAGATGATGACTGTTGACTGTGATAAAGTAGCAGGTACTAAAACAGTCTCTTTGGCATTAGTTAACTATAAAACTGCACAAAGTGTAAGAAGCAATAATTTTCAGATATCAGATAACAAAAAGTATAGGATTGTGTTCCTGGAGAGAAGAGAAAGGCACAAACCCAGCCCGCTGATCCCTCCAGTTTTCTGCCTCAAGGCCGTCTGTGGACCCAGAGGCAGGGAAGAGGCACCAAGCTGGGTTGGAGGCTGCTGAAGTGGCCAGAAGTTTAGGGCAGGACCCTGGAGAGAGGAGGCTCTGCAGTGAGAGGGCTAGAAAAATGCACAAAGTCCTCCCAAGTCTCCAGCCAGAGCTAAGCTTCGTGTGTAGGAAGGTGGGGCTCCCGGGACCCAGAGAGAGCAGCTCCAGTACCTGGAAGATGGAAATTCCAGCCAGCCAGAGAGAAAAAACCTCCCAGAATATCCAGGGCATTTAACCGCAACCCAAGAAAGACCACGCATCTTAGCAGAAGGGCTACTCCAGTCCTGCCCTAACAAATTTCAAAGCAAAGCTTAAAAGAATCAAGGTGCCAGGAAACATCAAAAAGTGGGGGTTTGGCTTTCCTATTTATAGTTATCCATACAATGTATTACCATCAACAATTATATTAAATAAAATGTGTGTGTCTGAGAGAGAGAGAATTTCACTGTATGTAAAATATATCTAAAGGAAAATATTAAAAGTAAAAAAAAATGAACACCTTAAATATTCAATAATAAAAGATTGGCGGGCCGGGCGCTGTGGCTCACGCCTGTAATCCTAGCTCTTGGGAGGCCGAGGCGGGCGGATTGCTCAAGGTCAGGAGTTCAAAACCAGCCTGAGCAAGAGCGAGACCCCGTCTCTACTATAAATAGAAAGAAATTAATTGGCCAACTGATATATATATATATAAAAAAAATTAGCCGGGCATGGTGGCGCATGCCTGTAGTCCCAGCTACCCGGGAGGCTGAGGCAGAAGGATCACTCGAGCCCAGGAGTTTGAGGTTGCTGTGAGCTAGGCTGACGCCACGGCACTCACTCTAGCCTGGGCAACAAAGTGAGACTCTGTCTCAAAAAAAAAAAAAAAAATAAAAGATTGGCTAAATGAATTATGGTACAACCATGGAATGCTCTGTCCTCATTGAAAACAAGTTGATAAATCTGTATTAGCTGATATGGAAAGGTTATTAGTATGGATTAGTAGGTGAAAATACCAAAATACAGATTGGTATCTAAAATGTTATCTCATTTATGTTAAAAAGAAAAGAATGCACACACAGAAAGACACACACATGCTTATATAAACAACACATTTCTGGAGAACCCGAAATTGCCTCCAGGAGGAGGACACTAGGCCTAGGAGGGTTGGGGGCAGAAGGCAAGAATGAAATTGATCTTTTTCGAACTATTAGTGTTGCCTATCTCATGTGCACGTTGAATTTGAGACTATTCAACTAAATATAGTGTACAACAGGATGAAGCGGGCCAGGGTTCAAGGAAGAAGAATCTTACAATTTTACAATATGTTTCAAAGCCAATTTTGGATTCTCTTTGAATCAGCAAATTGATGTCTAGAAATAATCTGAAGGCTCACAAAAATGTTCTCTAGGGAACTATTTATAATAGCAAAGTAATTAGAGGCAATTCAAATACCCAAAAATAGGAGTTTGATTCTATCAATTACAAGATACCCATACAAGTATTACCATAGCCATTAAAATAATGTCGAAGAAAAGTTAACAACACAAATGATATTCAAATAACACTAAACATAACACGTGCATTTGCGTCTGAGGTCTGGAAAGTTACATCGTGGAATGCTAGTAATGAGTAAGTTCTCGTCTTCTGTAAGAACACGCAAGAATCTTCTAAAAGCCTGTCTCGTATCTGCCTTTGCGAGCTCTTTTCTTGGAAAGCTGTGTCCTCCTGACTCTTTTCACAACTGCCTCTTTCTCAATGTCCCCATCTTGACTTTCTCTCTCTGCAGACGGCCTTTTCCGGAATGGGTCCAGCCTGCACAGCATCACTCTCGGCTCAGCACGGTGCTCCTTCCTCACAGACCACGCCTCCCGTTTTCAGCCCGTCACTGTTTACTTAGTGTCACATTCTCTCTTAGATGGAGGGTAGGGAGGGTGGCTGTTTGATCACCACTGGGACACCCAGGTGGCACATGAAGGACACACAACATGTATGTGTCTGGTGAGCATACAAAGATACAACATCGCAAAAGCTAGATGCAGTGGAGTTAGGGTGGGTTGTCACACAAGTCACCCACGCTGAAACTCATGCTTGTCAGAGAAAGAAGCAGTCTCTTTATCTGTAGCAAATCTGTCTTTCGCATAAGTTCCTACCATTCTGGATAGAGGGAGAATAAATGCAATCAGATTTGTCATCTTCAGTGTGACCTAACCATTTGAACACCCTCTTTTGGTCACCGGGAAAGGTTCCCGGCATAGCTTTGGCATTCAGTAAATCTTTATTGAAGAACTGGAATTCGTCTGTTTGGAGGTTTGTCCCCTGCCTTGTCAGATTTCCAGATGATGATGGTGTGAGTGAGGAGGGCAGCTGTGAGACTGGTGGTGTTTGGCAAGGAGGTGGGGACAATGTCACTGCCTGCCCTAGTGTCCACAGTGGGGTCTCATCTCCCCTCAGGTGAGGGGGGTTCTCCCAAACCCCAAGGCCAGCACCCCTGATTTCGCCTCTCACAGCTCTGGGTCCAGGCCTTTGCCCTATGAATCAGCCCCGCCATGGCCCTCGCTAGATCACAGCCCGCGGGAGGCCTGCGGTGTCTGTCACAGACCCCCAGGAGGGTCTCCTGCTGGCTGTGGGGCTACTTCACCTCAGGGAAGGCCTTCAGGTCCACCCAGTTTTCCAACATCCCCCAGGAGTAACTGGGAACTTCTGATTCCTTCCTTTTGTGGGGGTCCTTGTCCAGTCTCAGTCTCTGACTAACCACAATGAAGCCCCACAAAATTAGGACATGTGCACCCAACTTGTGTCCTGTGGATCTACCCAATTGTCGTTTCCCCAGTCCCTGGATGTATAATTGGGATCCATGTATTTAGTATTTGGCAAAACCCCACATTGGGTCCTGTGGATATGGGCTACCACAGTGGGGACATCCCTGCCTGAGCCTCTGAAAGTGCATCCCTGGCCAACAGTGTCATCTCCTGGGACAGGGGATGGGAGAAGTTAATGACACGCACATGACCCACTGTATCCTCTGAAGATGTCCGTACACTCAACTACGTCTTAGCCACAGTTCTAGCTGTTACTTCTGATGTGGTAACTTGGCTTACAGTACCTGGCCCTCAGGCAGCAGCACACATAGTGCTTGGTCTACCAGCTTGGGCCCCACACATCGCATCAGCCTAGGCCCACTATTGCAACCATGGGACCCACTGGTTGTACCACATAACCCTCCATGCAGAATCTACTAGCCAAATAGAAGGTCAGACAGCCTGCTGCAGGTACAATTGGAGCACCAGCTTGGAGGTAATACCGTCTGCAAATGCAGCACTATCTTCCAGATATACTGTGCACATTTAACCTAACCCCTTTAGATGGTGCTAGGTCTCCCATAGGGAGAAAGCCTGGGCCCAGGAAGCAAAGGATGAAGTGGAGTGGTCTCGGTTATTATCCTTCTTAGTGGCTGAATGAGAGGGTTCATGTTTCCTGTCCTCCCCAAGGTAAGGCCTGGGTCCCTAGAGGAGGCTCTCTTTTATGAGTGGACACAGCCAGGGCTCTGCTGGACTACAAGCTGTGGCTGCTGCTGGGACCCTTTGGACTCCTGTATCCAAGAGCCGACAGGTGAAAGAAGTCCCCATCCTGGCAGAGGGAGTTGCGCCTGACCATTAGGGACAGGCAGGGCTGCTGCTAGGAGGAGGAACAGGGAAGAAGGCGAGCAGCAGTTGGTGCTCTGCTACCGAATTCTGATGGTCAAGGATGGAGTCAAGCCACCCTTCCCAGAGAAAGGAGTGATGACCAGGGGTTCAGAGACTTCAAGGGTGAAGATCTGAGCCGTGCCACCCAGCAAGCCACTGACACCACAGAGGTGGTGGCTGAGGTGAGGGAGAACTAGAACAAACAGTGGCTAAGGAGCATCATTAGCATTAACTGCGGCCCTGAGCCCAGCTGCAGAGGCAAGGTATGTAGTTTATCCTTCCAACCTTCTTCTAAGTTTCTCCAGAGAGAAAAGGCTCATCAGGATCTGCTTAGCACAGTTGCAAGGAGAAGTGGACCCAACGGGGACGAGGGGTGGGCTGTGATGCATGCAGAGGTGCCCACTGTTGCCATAGCAGCGTGAATGTGGTCAGCAGACAGCTGTCAGCTCCTTCTGGGTGCACCTTAGTGTCAGAGCTGCCCCACCCAAGAGACCACCTCACCAGGATGCTGATGTCCACTGACTGAATGTGGCGGGTGGATCACAGCCTGGCTGTTTCTGCTCAGCACAGGGAGACTCCGGCTTGCCATTCACGTCCCAGTTCCCCATGAGGTTGGCTGAGGCTTTGCTGGCCCTTTCTTGACACTCAACCTCTCTCTCTGTCTAATCCTTTTTCTCCCCTGAACCTTCTACAATCTCTGATCCCTGATATATGTCTTGCATCCCAAACTCCATCTCAGCATCTGCTTCCAGAGAACCCAAATTACAAATCCCAGTCAGGAAGTAAGTGACTTCTGCTTTCAACTTTCTTTGTCCCATCTTACCAACACTGGGACTCTAGGGAGGTCAGGATGCAAGTGTCATTTCACCTACTTTCTTACCTACTGACTCCTTTCTTCCTTTCGTGCATGGAAATCTAGATGAGATTGGTTTCCCTTTCTCTGCCTGTGCCACTGATACTTCCTCTATGCCACATCTCCTTCTGGAAGTGGTGTTAACTACCTTTCCCTTCTCAGATGCTGAAGACTGGCTTAATGTCCCATGTGATAGATTTGGGTTCCTCTCCTGAAATGGAACCTGCTGTATGTGACCATCCATGTTACCTCTGTAGAACTTTCGGGCAAAGGAAATGGATACAAATAGGTGAATGCTCATGCTGCCTGCTGTGCTATGAATAATAAATTCTTTTCTCTCTGTCCCAGGAACCTTGTGTCTCCCACCAACATCCATGAAACTAACTTGTCAGCTTGTAAATAGAGTAAAATATCAGACCCTTCACAGATCTTGGCAGCTCTGATGAATGCCCAGATTTCCAGCATTTTGGGGTATAGACACAGCACCTGTTTCACCAAGTGTGAACACACTCTATTGTCCATTTCTTCAATCTTGAGTTTCATTTTATTTATTATGCTTCTGCTTAACCCTTCAACTTGGGTGTGCAGAGGTTATGTTATGGCTTCTGACACTGAAGGGTAGCCTATGTTGTCCTTCACTTAGCTGAGGAGTCTTCTATTTGTTAGGGGCAAACTCCCATTCCAGGAACACCTCACCTGTGGTGACTCTTGCAGGCTGCATGACACCTGAGGGCTTCAGTCAGATAGTAGCAATTTAGAGGAGGATTATGCTGAGGGGAAAAATTGGCAGCTCTAAGTCAGCTCTTTGATCTAATAATAAATCAAATACTGTCTTCAGGTCTTTGCCAGGGTTGGTCAAAAGGGGAATATCTCAAAGTGATGTAGAGTCTAGGAGTATTTGTTGGAATCTTATGATTAAAACATGCTCACTAAGAAATTATTGCGTTTCTCAATGAATGTACTAAAGCCAATTATTGATCTTATAGTCATAAACAATTATAGTCTCAGTAATTTTTCTAGTTCATAAATGGAGAAAAAAACAAAGGGAATCTAATGGAAAGTCAAACTTCATTCTAAAATATAGAATGCATAAATTGACAAATGATCAATGAACTCTAGTAAAACCATAAAAGAAAATAAAGATAGAACTAATGTGTAGTCTTTCTAAGGCATTAAAAGGTTATAACAACACCTGTGCTGCCATTGGTGTCTGCTTCTTGCTTTTCCCCATTTCAGCATTTTTCTTTAATATTAACCTACTAAAATTAGTAGTTTGATTTTTAAATAACATTTCCTTTAAATAATCTAAAGTTATCATGGATTATATGGATGTGTTTCTGAATACGTTTGTAAAGAGAACGTTTTATTCAGTTGTGGTATCAGACTGACTAGTGAAAGGACTGTGTATAGAGATCAGCTTTTAGAAAAATAAATATAATGAAAAAGAATGGAAAAGGTTATTGTTTTTTACTTAAAATGAGCTATTTTAACACATAAACTGTCTATCACAAAATTTATTAAGTTAATAATATAATTGTGACCTAATTATCTTATCTATGACTAAGCAATCTTCTTCTAGGAACACTTCCTTCATAAATTTTATCTGTTTCTGTATTTGAGAACAGTTCTTAGATGGAAGATGCACTTTCCAATCTCTGGCTAGAGATATATAGCACTTTAGAAAATAAAATCGCCTATCATAATCCATATTCAATCTACAAAGAAAATTAGATGCAACAAATCCATTGTGGAAAGAAGAAGAAACAGATGTTAGAATATATACCTTATTTTTTCCTCAAGTCATCTGTCAAATTTAGATTTGAAGTTGTGTGTGCTATAAATTCTCATGGCATGACAGCTGTGACAGTCATGGGCATAGTCTTTATTTCAAGGCACCTCCGCATAGCTTAGTTGCACTTGGACAAATGAGTGGAAGAAGAGATGAACTCGTGTGTGTGTGTGTGTGTGTGTGTGTGTCTATACGAGGGTTGTGGTGTGGTTGCAGTTATGGAACTAGATCAAAGGACTTTTTCACATAGTCATTTTTTAAAAAATCTCTCTGTGAAGACTGAACTAATCAAAGGCACATCTTCAAAAAACTCCTGAGCACAAAATACCAAACAGCAGAAAATAGAAGCAATCCAATAGGCAAGACACCAGTGTCAAAAATATTTTTAAAAGATACAACAAAGGTCAGTTAATATGCAATTCACAAATAAACCCCAAATTCTAATTAAATTTACAGATGTAACTTAATGGGTGAAACTATCTGAGAAATTAAAGTAGAAAACGTGCTGCTTTTCAGAGGAGCCTGACTGCTTTGTTTAATCAAGTTATCAAAAGAAACTGAAGAGCTAGCAGAATATAGAAGTAATATACTGGACACGTGGGTGGTCAGTCAGGTAAGGAGACCTTCCCTGTGGTCCCCTCCAACACAGTCCAGTTGGTCTTATTTCGTGCAGCCACCTTGGTGTACTTGGATGGATATGTCAGACAGGGAGGATGCGTACTCTAAGCCAGGACAAAAATAAAAAGGATGACAGTGTTTCTTTTGTTGTCTCTTCTAGACTTCCATTGGTAACATCTCTCTCTCTCTCAGTATGTATGCATGCACACATGCATATGTATGCACATACAAACACATATATATTGTGTGTATATTAATCATATATAGCTATTGTGTACTTGTGCTTTACAGCTCTAAAATATTTACACATATATTACTTTTTAAACATATTTCTGCAGACACCTAATTTGGAAAATAATTCAGATACTTGTTTATTTGCTATTTATAATTCGCCTAATAATAAGAGCAAAACTAGGAACATGTTACATAGCATAAGAGCACTTTGCAATCAGACTGAAAATAATAACACAGAATGAAAGGAAGATGAAAAATTGCATCTGATAAACAAGACTGAGGATGTCAAAAGGATTGAGTAAAAAACTTAATAGCCAAGAACTGTAAGGTTTTAAAATTCTTAGTGCCTAATAAAAGGAAACCATAGGAAACCATGGCTTTGTTGGCCAGAGAGAGAACTGAGATGCAGGATGATTACGAGATATTTTAAGGGCACATGACCGGAAGGTATCTGACTCATTTCAGACACAGGTTCCCGGATGGCTAATTCTATGCTCTTTACCCCAGACCCTGGAAGCCAGGGTTACTCAATGGCAAACAGCTAAATACTAGCTTGGATGAGTCTAGTTCACTAAAAAGAGCAACCAGCTGAGTTTCTAGAACAATCATTCCAGTAAATAAGAATGTCTTCTAGCACGAAGACAATCTTTATGCAGTTCAGTCAGCCATAATAGTGGGTATTGATTGTGATAATGGCCAGAATAGTGTTTGGGTTACCTAACCACAATCTGATTTGTGATTGATGAATAAACAAAGAAAACGTAGGAAAATTTAAATGTTGTTTAATTTCAAGAAATACTTAACTTCTCCAGGCTTTGCAGATGACCAAGCAGCTACCAAACATTCTGTCTAGTAGAAAGACAATTGTCTCCAAGCACGCCACTGAACACGGTGAACGTAGGACAGATGTGCTGTCCTTCCCATGCAAAGAGAACACCCCTCTTACAGCATGCACGTTCCCTGGTCCTTCCTGGTGGCCTTGAGACAGTGGGAGATAGAACCTGATGGTGCCATACACTCCAGGATGCTTATTTGGACAGGACTGGCATGAAAACTGAACTCACTTGCCCACAGGCCGAGAGCACTTTTCCTGGGATAAATATGACAACACCAAGGGAAGTTTCAAGCACTTGCCTACTCCAATCACTACACAAACCACACATTCTCTCCGTAGCTGGTGACGAGTTTCCATCAGGGATGATTTGTCACCGACAACACTCATGCTCTCCAGTTGTCAAAAAGTACTTCCCTAAGCTTGCAACGGGCAGCCAGCCTTCCTACTAGCAGTGCTAACGCAACTATCCTTCTACGTCTCCCCATATCTTTCAGTTTCCTCCAGCTGAATTCCTCCCAGAGGAACTGACTTACACTTAGGTGGGGCAGAGCCATTCTTTCCCTTAAAATACAAGTTTATTCCCGGCTCACTAGAAGAAATTATCACTCGGTTTGTTATTCTGTTCAGAACAGATTGGAGGGAGTCTCTGCACGCGTGAACCCAACTTCCCCTGCACTCGGGAACCAGCCTGCTGGTGTGGCAGCCACTGTGAAGAGTTTCAGCAGCCACCATCATTCTGTCTGGGAGGGAAGTTTTGTTTTAAAAAAAATCCTCTTTGGCCTGGCGCAGTGGCTCATGCCTGTAATCCTAGCACTCTGGGAGGCCGAGGTGGGCGGCGGATTGCTCAAGGTCAGGAGTTGGAAACCAGCCTGAGCAAGAGTGAGACCTCGTCTCTACTATAAATAGAAAGAAATTAATTGGCCAACTAACATATATATAGAAAAAATTAGCTGGGCATAGTGGCGCATGTCTGTAGTCCCAGCTACTCGGGAAGCTGAGGCAGGAGGATTGCTCGAGTCCAGGAGTTTGAGGTTGCTGTGAGCTAGGCTGACGCCACAGCACTCACTCTAGCCTGGGCAACAAAGTGAGACTCTGTCTCAATAAATAAATAAATAAATTTTAAAAATTAAAAATTAAAAAATCCTCTTTTAGGAATTTCATCATTTTTATCTTCTAAACAAATATGTTGACTCTTATTCATTGTGCACTGTTTTATTTTTGTTATTTATAACACTCAAAGTCCAATGTTATTCCTCTTTTATCATAAAAATAATTCAAATATATTTTTGCAGTATGTGTAATATTCCTTGAAATGTTTATTTTAATGTTTGAAGGGTTTATTTCAATGTGGTGATAATATTTTTAAAGAATAATAGTTTATATAATAATATGGCATTAATTTTATAAAGAAAATAAACTCTATTGTTAAAATATTTATACCGATTTACCCAATAATTCTTGCTATCTTTCTCAATATCTCATTATTCCTCTCTAAATATCTCTGTCACTGTCAATTTCTCTCTCTCTCTTTTTTTGTCACCTCCTCTTTCTCTGCCTCAACCTCTCTTTCTCTCTTTCGATACGTCTTTATCTCTCTCTCCCTGTCTCTCTGTCTGAATCTCTCTTTTTTTATCAGTGTTTCTCTCTTTCTCTCTCTTTTGCCTCTGTCTCTCTGTTTCTCTCTCTCTCTCTTTCCCCAGAGCAGTATCAAGTTTCCAGTGTAAGCACTGCACTATCACAACTTCCCTCCTGATCAGTCCGGATGGTGTAGTCGTAGAGCTTATTTCTGGAAGCTCTAGCTCCAACTTTCAGTTTAAAGCTATTTCAGTGATTCTTGAAAACACCACAACATAATTTCAATAAATTCATTTAGTCTGCTGAAGCTAGCAGGAATCAACTTGTATCGATTACAAATAAGGACTCTAATCAGTAATTCTTTTTCTATGGAAGAGGTTTCCAAATTTTCTCTGTCCATGGTGCCCTTAGTGCCCCAGCCTTATTTTTTTCCTAGCATGTCCAGGCCAAAATAAAAACTGAACAGTATAAATTTATTAAATCCTTATTTCCACTTAATCTTTATTAAGCAGTTTGTTTGAAACATCTTTAAAAGTACTTATAACAGTTTGGTAGTCATTTAAAAATAATATAGATATATTGAAAGAAAAACTTTATTTCACTTTTAAATAATTATGATTACTTACTAATATGTAGGGTGAGCACACACGTTGGGCATTGCAAAACTTGTCAAATCTTGGATCAGATTGAATACTATACCTGCAATTCTGTTCTCATTGATGTCCATGTAGGACTAATTTTTATCACAGCAATAGTGAAAAATCCAACTTTACCAAGATATGATATCATCAAATGATGTGTTTTGAAAATAACAGCTCTAGGCTAAGAAAACATTTCATTAAAATTCATGAAACAGGATAATATACAAAGCAAGACGCATTCAGGTGTTCAGTGAGCATTTATGAGTTCTGCTCTGTGGTTCTTGCAGTACTGGGAGTGCAGGATATAGAGATACGCAGTTCCTACTTAGAACTCACAAAAATCAGCAAGAAATAATCAAACAACCCTATCAAAAAGTGGGCAAAGGACATGAACAGAAACTTTTCTAAAGAAGACAGAATAATGGCCAACAAACATATGAAAAAACGCTCAATATCTCTAATCATCAGGGAAATGCAAATCAAAACTACAATGATATATCACTTATTTCCAGTAAGAATAGTCTTTATCAAAAAGCCCCAAAACAATAGATGTTGGCGTGGATGTGGAGAGATAGGAACACACCTACACTGCTGGTGGGACTGCAAACTAGTCTAAGCTCTATGGAAAGCAATATGGAAATACCTTAAAGCAATATAAGTAGATCTACCATTAGATCCAGCAATCCCATTACTGGGCATCTACCCAAAAGATCAAATGATGTTCTACAAAAAGACGCCTACACTTGAATGTTTATAACAGCACAATTCACAATTGCAAAGCTGTGGAAACAACCTGAGTGCCCATCAATTCATGAGTGGATTAATAAAATGTGGTATATGTATACCATGGATTACTATTCAGCTCTAAGAAACAACGGTGATACAGCACATCTTGTATTTTCCTGGATAGAGCTGGAACTCATTCTACTAAGTGAAGTATCCCAAGAATGGAAAAACAAGCACCACAAATACTTACCAGCAAATTAGTATTAATTGATCAGCACCTAAGTGGACACATAAGCATTACATTAATTGTGTATTGGGCGGGTGGGAGAGGGGAGGTGGGGGCAGGTATATACATACATAATGAGTGAGACGTGCACTGTCTGGGGGATGGTCACGCTTGAAGCTCAGACTTGGGGGGGGGCAAAGATGTTATTTGAAACCTTAAAATTTGTACCCCCATAATATGCTGAAACAAAAAAAAGATATGCAGTTCTTGCCATCCAGGGACTCGGGGGTCATTGAGAAAACAGACTCCCACAGAACCTATGATGCAGGCAAATATTTTTTATTGAGGTATGCAGGTGTTTGTATGGAAGTAGGAAAAATGTTTGGAAGCAACAGAAGAGGAGAACCAATCTCTACAGGAGAATTAGGAAGGGATTTATCAAAAAGTTAACAACTGAGGTGAAACATGAGGATGCAGAGTACCAATCTGTTGGAAAGATGGGACGAGGCCATTCCAGGCAGAGAGACAAGATGCCCAAGAGCTGGAGGCCACAGGAAAGTTGTCTGACTGTGCCCTGGATTGTAGCATGAGTTGGAGCAGGAGGGGCAGAAGCTGAGACCAAATGGCCAAGCAGGGTCCAGCAGAATTGGGCACATGAGCAGTTTCTATTGAACCATCATATATGGATGATAGGTGCCATGAAAAACTTTGGGTAGGATGACCCTGTTGTGATTTCATGGGACATTTTGGCATTTGGGAGTTAGACTGGAAAACTGGAAGGTGAGGAGGTGATATCAAAGCCACGACACTACAAGAAGACTTAATGTGGATACGTAACCAACAAAACTGACACACAACGTGGCGTACTTTATTTTTAATGGGGAATGAGAGACAGATACTAGACAAATAAAAGAGACAAAAGTATTAGATCATCAAATGTGAAATGTCCGATTTTGAATCAAAAGTTTGGCTTATTTTATTTCAAATAAGCAGCAGTACAATTAATCAAAGTATGTGCCTAAACTGTCAACACGGTTTTGCCATCTTAATGGTAGCTTGTTTACATCAGCAGCGAAGAAGCCTAGAGAATGAGTGGTAATGAAATAGCAAAAGGTGTTTTCCACAGCTTGTAGACAATTGAATATTTTTCCATTCAAGAAGTGGTCCAAGCCTGGAACAAGAGGTAGCCAGTTGGTGCAAGGTCTGGTGAATATGGTGCATCCAGACAGTTTCCAAGTCCAGAGAGTTTCCAAGTCCAGCCTCTGTAGTTTGAGCAGCATTGTTTATGTGGCATGTGGTCGAGCGTTGTCTTGCCATAGGATTGGTCTGTCTCTAATGGCAAATCTCAGTTGCTTAATTGTAAGCATCCTCATCATTTCATCCAATTGGTTGCAGTAGACATCTGCTGTAATCAGTTGATCAGGTTTCACGAAGCTGTAGTGGTTAATACCAGCGCTGGACCACCAAGCAGACACCATTAGCTTTTTTTGATGAATATTTCATTTTGGACTGTGTTTTGGCACTTTATCTTTATCCAACCATTGTGTCAAATGCTTTCAATTGTCAAAAAGAATCCATTTTTCAACACACATAACAATACAGTGTAGAAATGGGTTACTTTTATGTTGTGACAGCAAAGAAAGGCAAGCTCAGGATGATTTCTCTTCTGATGCTCTTTAATTCATGTGGTATACATCTTCTTTACCTTGCCAATTTGTTTTAAATGGCCCAATATTGTTCGAATAGTAATCTCAAACCTTGCTGCTAACACATAGATTGAGACAGATGCACTTCCACTACAGCTCTTGGTTCATCATTATACACCTTGGTCTCAGGTCACACACATGGCTCATTTTCAGGATTAATATTACCAGAATGGAACTTTTTCAAACCATCAGCATACTGTGTGTTCATTAGCTATATCTTTCCCAAACACTTCGTTGATATTTCAAGCTGTCTGTACTGCATTGGTTCCATGATGGAACTCATATTTGAAAATAACTCAGTATTTTTATTTATCCATGGTTTCATAAAAATCGCTCTAAAAAAATTGAAAGATGATCACAAACCAAACCATGCATTTGAAAGAACCAGGATATACCTTCACAATAAAAATAAAACAAAAAGTGTTAAAGTGATATGTCAGAGATATCAACTGTCAAACTTAGTACTTAAGGAAATTGGATATTTAATAACCTAACACTAGGGAGACAAATAAAGGAGATGAGGAGATGCTGGATGGGAGTGTGCATGGCTGTGGTTTGAACTGTGATTTTAATAGACAGCCAGCGATGTCCTGGGCAGAGAACCCAGATGGGGTGAGGAGTGACCCTCACTACATAGGGACATTTGAGCAAAGATCTGAGGGAGCTGAGTGAACAGACTATGTATGCATCTTATTAAGAGCATTGCAGTGGTTCATAAGTGGAGATAACTTTTGCTTCCCAGAGGATGTTTGGCAGGATCTGAACACATTTTTGGCTATCACAATGAGAGGGATGGATTGCTGCTGACATGCAGTAAGTAGACTTCAGGGATGTTGCTAAACATGCTACAATGCACAGGACACTCCACACACAAGAGAATTATCCAGCTCACAATGTCAATAGTGCTGCAGTGGAAGAACCCTGGAGGGTGAAACCAGCCCTTTGAGTCATTGCAATGGTTAAGAGGATATATGTCTGAACTGAAAATATGACAGTAGATATCAAAAGTAATGCTTGTATTCACAAAAAATGTTTAAAAGGTAAAACTCACAGAATCTAGAATTGATTAGATATGAGATGTAGGGCAAAGATTTCTGAAAATAGCGACTGAGCAATAGGAGTGCCTCTCTAGGCCCTGAGCCCCCTTCTGCATTGGCACCTGCTCTTCCTCTGTTGTGCTGACCCTTTGCCTGACACATTCCTGCTCATCACTTCCAGTGATCCTTTCTCAGAGGCACCTCATGCCCCTTTGCACCATAGTACCTGTCATGCAGTAAATGCACAATAAGTAATTGTTAAACTAATTAAGTGATGGGTGAAGAACCCAACCCAGATGGGGTGAGGAGTGAGCCAGAGGGAAGGAATTAGAGAAATCAAAAGTGTGGTTATCTAAGAAAATTAAAGTGTAAAGGTACCAATTCTCCCAAATATGTTACCATAAATTCCGTATTTTTTCATCTTATAGTCAGACATAAGTATCCTCTTAACAGATGCAGAAAAGCCATTTGACAAAATTCAGCACCCTTTTGTGAAAAGAAGTCTTAACAAAATAGGCATAGATAGGACATACCCCAAAATTATTAAAGCCATATTTGACAAACACACAGCCAACATCATACTGAACAGGGAAAAATTGAAAGCATTCCCACTTAGAACTGGAACCAGGCAAGGTTGTTCATTATCACCACTTCCATTTAACATAGTGCTGGAAGTCCTTGCCAGAGCAATTAGAAAAGATAAAGAAATCAAGAGTATCCAAATGGAGAAAGAAATGGTCAAACTATCACTCATTGCTGATGATATGATATTATATCTAGAAAACCACAAAGATTCAACCAAGAGAATCCCGAAATTGATAAATTAATTCAACAAAGTCTCAGGCTACAAAATCAATGTACAAAAATCAGTAGCATTCCTATATGGCAACAACAGTCAAACTGAGAACCAAATAAAAAATGCAATACCTTCCCAACAGCATCAAAGAAAATAAACTATTTAGGAATATATTTAACTAAGGAGGTGAGATACCTATGTAGGGAGAACTATGAAACACTGAGAAAAGAAATTGCAGAGGTTGTAAACGGATGGAAAACCATACCATGCTCTTAGATTGGCAGAATCAATATTGTTAAAACATCTATATTACCCAAAGTGATCTATAGATTCAATGCAATCCCTATTAGAACCATTTTTCACCAATCTAGAAAAAAATATTTCTACACTTCGTATGGAACCAGAGAAGACTCTGTATAGCAAAACAACCTTAAGCAAAAAAGAACAAATTGGGAGGCATCAATTTACCAGACTTCAAGCTATATTATTAATACAAGGCTATAGTAACCAAAACAGCATGGCATTGGCATAAGAATAGAGACATAGACCAATGAAACAGGACTGAGAATCCAGATATAAACTCATCCTCATATTGTCATCTGATATTTGACAAAGCAGACAAAAACATATACTGGGGAAAAGAGCTGCTATTCAATAAATGGAACTGTAAAATTGGATAACCACATGTATAAGACTAAAACAGGATATGCGCTTTTCCTTCTCACAAAAATCAACTCACAATGGATAACAGACTAAGGCATGAAATCATAAGAATTCTAGAAGAAAATGTTGGAAAAACTCTTATAGACATCACCCTAGGCAAAGAATTTCAGAAGAAAACCCCAAAAGCAATCACAGCAGCAACAAAAATAAATAATTGGGACCTGATCAAATTAAAAAGTTTCTGCACTGCCAAGGAAACTATCATTAGAGGGAATAGACAACCTACAGAATGGGAGAAAATATTTGCATGTTACACATGAGTATCAATGAATCTTATAGAAATAACTTAGGGAATTCCAGATAATATTATTGTAGCAGCAGTTAAACTAGTATTTACTGAGCACTTTCCATGTGCCACACAATAAGCTTTATAATAGGACTTAATTTAATCCTTCCCACAGCTCTGAATTAGCACCCTTTTTACATTCCTGAAAGAAAACACTGCTGGATTTGTGTCCTGTTGTGTTTTCAGTACCCAGTAGAGGGCCTGGCATATAGTAGGTGCTTAATACGTATTTTTTGAAAGAAAAAATAAATAGTTTTTACCAGTGAAGAAATGTGGCTTTAAAGTGATCAAGTAATTTGCCAAAGATAACACAGCTACTAAGTAAAAGAGTGTTTCAGCCCTAGCTCTATGGTGCTACTGGTAAAAATATCTTTGGCTTAGACTTTCTGGTTGCCTGCTGGTGACAGAATTGACTTATTCTAAATTTCTGGGGTCACTTTTTCCTTTTATAGGGCTCACTATCCACCCCTTTACACCATGGTTTAGGATTTACCTATAATTTCGCCCCCAACTCCAACTCTGTTTATAGTAGAAGATCCTGCATTCTGTCAAGAACCAGAGGGCATTTGAACCTGCTCAGTTGACCGCTGCCATATTCAGGAAGAGAAACTAAACCCACCTCTTTCCCAGTTTCCTCCTTTGTTCTTTCCTAAGAATTCCGGGATGAATAATTCAAGGAAATCATCTCTTTTCTATCACTGGTTTTAGCCTTTTCACAGATAACAGATTATATCCTCTGACTATTGATTTCAGGATTTTCAACAAAGATTGAGTGTCCACATGTAGCTGAGGGGGTGGGTAATATTCGTGAAATGACTCTATTGAAGGAAGTTTATGAAAAAGTAAACACTTGCACTACCCTGTTTTTCATACATGCCTTACAAGTATTAACTCCATGTCAAAATGTTCACTGCTGAGATCAAAGATTCCTTGTTGTTTAATCACAGTAAAGACTGCCCTCCACCCAGTTAATGAAAGCACACCATTCCATAAGCCTGTTAAAAATGATACAGACAAAGTATAGGAAATGCTCTGCAGGGAACAGCCTTGCCCTGGCCTCTTCGGGGATGATTGAGATGAACTAATAGGTCTCTTTCATGTCTAATTTATATGATCCTAATTATAGAGTCATTTTCATTCCTGTGGTAATTCTCATCTGCCAACATAAATGTGCTGTACTTGTGACTTAGCGTCCCTTCCTCCACCTCAGCAACTTTCTCTTGAGTATTTTCTCAAACTTCAGTATCAGTCCTTTCAGCAGACTTCTTGTAAATTGCAGACCTCGCTAAAGCAATATTGTGCATTCAATAGAAAAGAAAGAAATCCAAGACAGATCTCTTTTTCTGACATGCATATAAAACCTTATTATAGCTAAATATGGGGAAATGATACAGAACTTTAATCCTCAGAAATGTGTTAATTTCTCCATGGAATCTATGATTCTGTTCTTTGGTTGAGACCGGATACATTATGTCACATTCACATTAAATGTTCATGCAAAATCTATTATTATTGCAGAGATGATGGAATATATTCTGGATCTAAGACTTTTGGTAGCATGTGTCACCTACTGAAATTCAGCAAACATCACAGTGATTGAAGAGTAGCTCCAGAAAGAACCATGCAAACCACAGAGTTCTCTAGCTTGTGCTTAGATCAGGGCAAGTGTGTGCGGAAATGATGTGCAAAGTTTTAATGCTTTAAAAGAGTAGATAAGCTTAGCCTAAGATATCATACTTTGGAGAGAACTTCTCAAGCCTGGACACTTTGCTCCTCTCCCTAATTAAATAGCAGAAGAGAGAACAGAGTGGATGGATGAAATACCTCATGTCAGATTGTAAAATTCCCAGGCATGACAGTATCCTAGGTGCTGCATCAGTGGGAATGTGTCACTCTGTGTCCTTCAGGCCCTTGTGAGTGAAGAGATGGAGGCTGAGCAAGATGGTAGACATTCCTACAATGGGTTCTCTTTGTCTTTGTCTCATTTTTAACTTAGTGGAGTTTTGAAATCTATTGTTAAGGTGACCGCATGTATTTTACTTGCATTGTCTTTGTTTTTCATCTGTCCCTTTGTGGTACTGTTTCCCTTTTTCTCTCATCAGAGATTACATTATGTTTCACTGTGTTTGATTTTCTCAAAAGATTTGAGTAGTGATGGTGGCAGTGGTGGGCTGGCAGAAATAAATATGCAGCCTTGAAAATCCACACTCATCAAACAATTTTCCTATGTCGTTTGCATATTTTGGTTAGTAACAGATGAAATTAACTCACCAGGCAATCTTCACATATACAATTTCATCACTGGAGATCTTTAAAATAGTTCCCCGAAGGATGTACATTTTATTACATAAGGACTCTACATCCAGATGGGTATTTTTGTATAAAGTACACCCTGACTTATTGAACAGGGAAAGGAAACAAAACACTCCCGCAAAATATTTTTGAGTGTGCTTTAAGTGTGGCGTGGTTCCTTTGGCCCATTAAAGCAGTCTGTCTCGGCAACAAAAGACAGAATCAACAGAGAACAGGATTGGAATTATGCATGTCATTTATAATGAACCTCATTATACAAGGGGGCCTAATTCTATTATGTAGCACTGCAGTTTACAATCTTACTGCTATTCATCTTTGAACAATGACAAAGAAAAAATTCCCCACCCCATGTCAGAGCTAATCTTTTTTAATGCTCACAATTTTGTACTGTTTGTATATTTTCCTTAAAGAAAATGTTCCTGCCTTGTTCCTTCCACTCAGCAGTGTGCATCCCTCCACATCCCCACGTGTAGTCTCACTTTCACTTTTCTTAAGAAAAGCCAGAGAATTTCCTGCACCTTTTTGCTTCCGAGAAGTAATGACACAATGGCCACTTCGACAGTCTAATCTGGCGTTTTTATAAACAATAGGGTACATTTACCATTCCATATAAGCCTCTGATTCCATCAGGGTGTTTATGTGTCCCTGCTTGGCAGAATTACAGCTCGGTGGGTATTATTGGGCCCAACGTGCCATTGTCGCTGTGCCGTCGGCTCCTAAGTTTAATAAGACTATTCACCATCACACCCCTTTTCCACACCTTTTTATTGCTCAACAATAAATACAGAGGTGAGATTCTGTTTGGTGTACGCATATTTTGAGGCCATTATTTTTAAGTACCAACCCATAAATTCCAGAATATTGTTTTAAATGCTTGAGCATTTCATCCTGGTGAGGCTCCCATTTCTAATATAACACCCTGGAGACAACACATGTCTACTTGGAATTGTTTACCTAGGGTGTTTGTCCACATCATTTATTTATCTGCACTGAGAAGAATGTTATATTAGGAACTGTGAAGAGATTGAAAAGAAATAGAAGAAATAACCTTTTAGAAGAGAAATGTGTCTGTTGTGTTTTAAGGAGACAAAGGACCTCTATCTATATAAATATAATGCAAGAAGACTTTTGAAAATCTACAACTGACTGGTGAGTTTTTGTTGTTGCTGTTGTTGTTTTAAGACAGAGTCTCACTCTGATGTTCGGACTAGAGTGCCATGGCATTAGCCTAGCTCACAGCAACCTCAAACTCCTGGACTCAAGCAATCCTTCTGGCTCAGCCTGCCGAGTAGCTGGGACTACAGGCATGAACCACTATGCCCGGCTAATTTTTTCTATATATTTTTAGTTGTTCAGCTAATTTTTTTCTATTTTTAGTAGAGACTGAATCTCGCTCTTGCTCAGGCTGGTTGCAAACTCCTGACCTTGAGCGATCCTCCCATCTTGGCATCCCAGAGTGCTAGGATTACAGGCATGAGCCACCGCACCGGGCTCTAACCGGCGATTAATATAAGGAACTGTGAACATAGATGTTTCCCTCTGTTCTTTCTCTTATACTCTCTTCCTCCCCCCCTTTCTCCCTTCTATTCTTTCTTACTCAGAGTCTGCGATATATGGGTTTGGATTCCAGTTCCATTACTATCTGTGTGCGACTTTGGACAGGGTATTTATTAATAGTATCTCTAAGCTTCATTTTCCTCAGTTGTGGAAGAAAGATAACATTTCTTACTTCATGCGTTTGTTGTTAAAATTTCATCTAGTGAAATGTGTATATAAATCACAGTGCTTGGTACATAGTAATCACTCAATAAGTGTTAGCTATTACATTACCTATTTTATTTTTTCAGTTTATACCCATCTTCATGAAATAAATAAGAAGATTGAATTGAAACCTATGTTTTCTGTTAAGCAAACCAAAAAAGAAAAACAACGTGTTAGAGAGTTCTCATCTGAATCATTTTGCAACAGTAATCAGAGACAAATTAGAGACCAATTTGGAGGATAGCAAGCAATAGCTGATCTACTGTAACCTCCCTGACCACCTCACTACTGAAAAATTTATAAAAGCACTGGCGGATGTTAGGCAATGAAAAGGAATGAATTACCAACACATGCCACAACACGAGTGAACCTTAAACACATTATGCTGAGTGAAAGAAGCCAGTTACAAAAGGTCACATAGTGGATGATCCCAATTATGTGAAATGTCTAGAAAGGCAAATCCAGAGGCAGAAAGTGGGTGAGTGGTTGCCAGGCGCTGTAGGAAAGGGAGATGGGGAGTGTCTGGAAGGGGCGTGGAGTTTATTGATGTGCTGTTAAAAATTAGATAGTTGTGATAGTTAAGTAGGTAGTTGCATGACTCTGTGAATATACTTAGAACCAGAAATTGTGCACTTACAAATGGTGAATTTTATGGCATGTGAATTATATCTCAATAAAGCTGTTATAGAAAATATATGTCAGAGAGAATAGGGTCACGTTCAGAATTCTGAAGCTCTCACTGGAGATTTTTACAATGGTTGGGTAACTAATGAATTATTTAATGTTTTGTGGGATATATTCAACAGAAATAAATCCATATGCATCCAACACAAACACACCGGGAGATGGGAGGTTGCAATATTTCTGAAAATGCAGAACCTACCTTTAGTCCAAAGCTCATCTGTCTCTGGAGTGGAACTGTGAACTGAATCTTAGAGTGGAAGGACCCCTGCCCTCTTTCTCTTAGAAACTGCCTTGCACCCATTTTTGCTAGCCAAAAGCTCCCTGTAAAGCAAGACATCTAAGTAAAGATTACAGTAACAGCGGCTGAGTGTGTTTTGAGACGTGAAGTTCATCATCACAGAGTGCTGAGGAAGGTGGTGCAAGAGAGAAAAAGATGAGATACCTCTTAGCACCATTTCTGGAAAACATGGTACTAAAAGTGCTGGCTAGTACAGTAGGAAAAGAAAAGGAAATAAAATGTAAAATAAAATTGGAAAGAACAAAAGTGTCATTTTTACCAAATGATATGAGTATCTACACAGAAAACCTTTAATAAATCTAAAAGCATTTCAAATTAAGAGAGCATAACAAGTTTCCCAAGTAAAATTCCAAAATATAGCAACACCCAACTTTTATAAAATGAAATTTTAAAACTTTTAATGTAGTGCCGAAAACATGAAGTGCTAAGTGTTATGGGCTGAAATGTGTCCCCACAAAAATTTGCATGTGGAAGTCCTAAACCCAGTATCACAGAGTGTGGCTGTACTTGGAGACAGGATCTTTGAAGAAGTGATCTAGTTAAAATGACTTCACCAAGGAGGGCCTTGGTGTAATATGACTGGTGTCCATATAAGAAGGAGAAATTGTGACACATCCAGACAGAGGCAAATGATGTGGACACACAGGGAGAAGATGGCCTTGTGCAAGCCAAGGAGAGAGGCTAGAGCAGATCTTTCCTTCCCTCAGCCTCAGAAGGAATCAGTCCTGTGGACACTTTGATCTTGGACTTCCAGCCTCCAGAACTGTGAGACAATACATTTCCGTTGTTTAGGCCACCAGGTCTGTGGTGTTTTGTTATGACAGCCCTAGCAAACTAATAAACTAAGCAAAAAAAAAAAAAACTAACTAAAATGTGAAAAGTCCTTTATGAAGAAGATTATAAGATTTTATTAAGACATATAGGAATATGACATGATCATAGAGAAGATTTATAAAGAGACTTGAGACGCTGATTCTAAAATGTATATTCAATGAAAGGGTTAAGAACTAGCAAGAAGGCAATATGACTTGCACGTGGGTAGGGAGCATTTGTTTTAATATATAAAAATACTTTTTAAAACCCAGGATGAAGTGATGACAATATTTAAATGATTTTTAAAAACATTCTCTTTAAATATTACACTATGTACATGAATCTTCTGCATTGCAAAAAGAATAAGGAAAATATTTAATAGTTAAATATATTCTGAAATATCTACTGATAGTGTATAAAACCTAGAAAAGCCTGGAATATCTTTTGATGGTGTGAGAATCAGCATAAATAATTTGCATTTGTAAAAGCAATGAGTGTTTTCAAAAAAAAAAAAAGTGTTTTTATTATGGCCTCTGGTATAAAATCTGAATGCAAATGTTGCTGCAATTTTTAATCATTAAAAGTGGAAAGTGCTGAACTTTTATTTCATAGCAGTCACATACAATTCATTTTTATGGTTCAAATAAAGAACTTTTTTCATCATCATTAAAGTGAAAATTAAGATAGCATTATGAATCATTTTGATACTATAAAGCATTTAAAAAATAAAAACTTACGAAAGTTTTTATCAAAAGAATGTTGACAAAGCAAATGAAGATATTTAGAATGTACTACCAGAATTTTAAAAACTACTTAATAGTTAGAAAATATTGAACATTTTAGACACTAAATGTTAAATCAAACTTTAAAAAAATTTAGATCAATATGATTTTATATTGAAAATTAGATTTTTAAATATTGTTATCACAAAACTTTTATCTATTCAAATAAAATAGTAACTTAAAACTTAAAAATCAGGTCAGTGAAATTTCAATTACTATTTTTGGTAAGTTTTCAGGTAAAACTGTTTTAATAATTTATTTAAAATGTGAAATTAAATATTTTTGAAGCTAGTAATGGTTTTTGGAAATCTCAGGGACCTGCAAGGAATGGTATCTGAAAAAAAATTAAACTTTATTATTGGTACATGAGAAAAATACTTTAAAGAGAAAATTTACAATAAAATTTTATCAGATTATGTACAGATTATATTAGGACAAATCTATGCAGAAAGTCCAAAGTTTCAGCTAAAGTTCAGAAACATTTGTACATATTTAAACTTGGCAACATCTAAATCACAATACCTACCTGTAGATGTGCTATGAAAGATATAAATTACATAAATCACTTCACCTTTAGTTCCAATAAATCTCATATTTTACCATTGTGTCAAATAAACACCAGAAAAGTTAAATCATATATCTGAAGAGATAGATATTAAAATAAGGAAAACTGGAAGAATATTTAGATGTCAGTAGTGGCATAGTGGCTTAGTCAGTATTGCTAAGGTTGCAAAAACAGTTTGAAAATTATAACAACATTTGTATATTCACTTTCATTGCAATTAAGTGGGAAAGACATTAGAAAATAATTCTTTTTGAAATCCGACTTTAATAGAGCTCATTCTGAAAAATATGCTGTTCTCTTTGGTTTAACGATAAAGACATGTTTTCAATTATTAAGGCTGGTCTAATCTTGCAAATCTCCTTCCATTAAAAGTGATCTAATTAATAAAATTAAGTCAACAAAGGAATAGAACATGCCAATAAGGAACCTCTGATACAGGTCTTTGATACAGAGATAATTGATATATATGAATATCAGACTGTATACTGAGACTAGCAAACATTTTGAGTATAATTGCTCTTTGTGCAAAATAATCTAAGAGAGCATTCAGCAGTGCAATGGATAATCAATAATGCCATAAATTCTTTACTTAAACTACAAGTTATCTGATGACTATTGATCAATGAATAGCCTTTGGAAGACTTTGATACAATTACCTTAGTCAAATCATGACATTGACGGGGTCATAATTTAGCTGGTGATAGTAGTATCAAAAAGGTTTCAGAAACAATTTTTAAAATATCAACAAGTAGTTTGGAAACTATTATGATAATTTTAGAGAAAGTTGCACTAAGCATATCACATGATAAACATTTTTTAAATATGTGTAATTTAATTCAGTTAGTTAGTGGATAAAGGAGGGTATATTTTTACTTTTGAGGCATATATATTAAATTAATTAATATATAAAATATATGAATGTATTTTATATTATCATACCATTAATCAAATTTTTTTTATTTCAGCATATTATGGCGATATGTTAAGGTTACAAATGTTAAGGTTACATATATTGCCCATGCCCTCCCAACTCCCTCAAGTCAGAGCTTCAAGCATGACCATCCCCTAAACGTTGCACATCTCACTCATTATGTTTGTATATATCCATCCCCTCCTCCCCCTCCCACCTGCCCGACACCCGATAAATGTTATTCCTATATGTTCACTTAGGAGTTGATCCGTTAATACCAACTTGCTGATGAGTACATGTGGTACTTGTTTTTCCATTCTTGAGACACTTCACTTAATAGAATGGGTTCTGGCTCTATCCAGGAAAATACAAGAGGTGCTATATCACCATTGTTTCTTAAGGCTGAATAGTACTCCATGGTATACATATACCACATTTTATTAATCCACTCATGTATTGATGGGCACTTGGGTTGTTTCCACAGCTTTGCAATTGTAAATTGTGCTGCTATAAACATTCGAGTGCAGGTGTCTTTTTCCCAAAGTGACTTTTGATCTTTTGGGTAGATGCCCAGGAGTGGAATTGCTGGATCAAATGGTAGATCTACTTGTATTGCTTTAAGGTATCTTCATATTGGTTTCCACAGAGGTTGAACTAGTTTGCAGTCCTATCAGCAGTGTAGGAGTGTTCCTATCTCTCTGCATCCACTCCAACATTTATTGTTTGAGGACTTTTTGATAAAGGCCATTCTTACTGGAGATAAGTGATATCTCATTACAGTTTTGATTTGCATTTCCCTGATAATTAGAGATGTTGAGCATTTTTTCATTTGTTGGTTGGTCATTATTCTGTCTTCTTTTGAAAAATTTCTGTCATGTCCTTTGCCCACTTTTTGATAGGGTTGTTTGATGTTTCCTTGCTGATTTTCCTGAGTTCTAAATAAATTCTAGTTGTCATCCCTTTATCGGATGTATAGCTTGTGAAAATTTTCTCCCATTCTGTGGGTTGTCTGTTTGCTCTCTTGACAGTTTCTTTGGCTGTGCAGAAGCTTTTTAATTTGATCGGGTCCCATTTTCCTCAAAGGGACCTAAAGAAAACTTAAATGAATGAGAGCTGAAAATTCAGAAAACTGAATATTATAAGAATCTTCTTTCCCTTCAAAACTAGATTATATTGAAGGTTTAGTGCCATTTCCATCAAAATGCCCATGCAGAATTTGGGGAATGGGACTTACTGGCCTAGTAATTCTGAAGTTTGCCAGGAAGATCAACCATATGAAATTAAAGAGTAAAATTTTGGGAAGGCAGAGTAATGAGGGGCATTTTTGTTGAGACATAAAGCTTCAATAGACAGGTCACTTTGGGCCTGGTGAATGGATCCATGAAGTAAATAGATGAATTAGAAACACATTTACATACTTTGGAAATATTAAAGGGTAAAAGGAGCATCACAAAATTGTGAAAAACAGAAGGATTGTACATTACATTTTTGTGAAACAATATATTATCCTTTGAGAAGAAAACAGAACAGATGCATGGAAAACGCAGAGAGAATGTCTTTCTGTTCTCAAATATGGTGAAGAATTTTATAAGCACAAAAGCAGTAGAAGAGAGCATGATGGGAACCATCAATGCCATCAACTACATAAAACTTCTGCATTTCATAGATCAGCGTAAACAATATAAAAAGGAAAACAACCTAGGGAAAACAGCAACAAATATGACAAACAATAGATTAATGAACTTCATGCATATAAGCAGAGTATAAATCAATAAATAAAACAATAAAACTTCCAGTAGAAAAGTTTGCAAAGCATGTGAATGGACAACTTATAATGGGAAAACCCTGTAGGATCAGTACACATGTTAAACATATCTGTCTCTGTTTTCAAATTAAACAACTTTGTTTATCATGTTAATGACTTTTTTCCCCACTAAGGATGCATTTAAAAATATGCTATGTTTGACTGTTGTAAAGTTGCTATTTTTCCCTTTTTAATTAATGTAGGAAGATAATTTGAGATATGTAAATACTGTGCCTCTCCTATTTTGGGTACTACTTTTAGCATCCAGTGTTGATTTCTGCCTGAAACAATGATTGCTGTGGTGTTTGCTGAATGGGACTTTCTATTTTTATCCTTCTTTCTGTGTGTATTAATCGGAATTCTACTGAAAATGTGGAGAAGCCTAGTAGACACCACCACCTATGGTGTCTGCCAACTGGCGGTTTCCTGTTTCCATCATTCTTTCTCCACATTTTAATTGGAACTCTACTGCCAATACAGATTTCTCCATCAGCAGAAAAACAAGAGAGAAAGCACAGCACCAACGTCACCATCACTAGTGGTGGTGCGATGTGTTAGGAATGCATCTCTTCCATCACCAGCATGAAACTGAAACTCATCCTTGAGGAAACGCCAGGCAAACTTAAACAAGGGACCTTGTGTAAAATAGCTGTCCAAGAATGGAATCAAGGTCCCAAAGACAGATTGAGGCACTATCTAGACTAAAGGAGATTAATGTGACCTAGCAACTAAATGCAATCAACGTGCGATTTTTAATTGTATCCTGGACCAGAAAATGGACATCAATGGAACAATTGGTAAAATTTGAGGAAGTATGTAGATCCAATAGTAGCAGGATTGTACCCATGTTATTTTTTTTTTTCTAATGTTTATACCTGTACCGTGGCTTTATAAGATGTTACCACTGGCAGAACTGGGGAGAAGGATATTATTATTTTTCAAACTTTTTAAAAACTCAGTAATTACTTATTTAAAAGTGAAAAGTTAAAAACAAAAATAAATTAGAGTGGGAAGAATATATATTGTGGGTGCATTGGGACTTCATAATGATATGTTCTTTTAGAAAACAGCTTTTTTATATATATATACTTTGACAGACTAAACAGTGTTTCACTATTTGTCTATGTCACACTTCTGGACACCAGGCCTAAGGAAATAATCAGAGTGGCATGCAGATAAACAGATACACACACACACACACACACACACACACACACACGTGTGTGTAGTAAAGATTTTTATTTACATACAAACGCAGTGTATTTGTATAAAGCTTGCCATACAAGCAACAAAAATTGTGTTTCTAAATTATTTTATGGCATGCTTTTGGAGGGCTTGGTGGGGGTTTATACATATAATAAGTTCACACTAGACCAAGAGCCCCAAAAGAACAATCATCCAAAGATAAAAATAAGTTGAAAGTGTTCAAATGCATTTTGTTAATAAGTATGTCCCCATTAGGTGGATGTGCTAAGATGAGTCTTGCTACTTTGATAGGTGTTACATCCCTGGGAGAGAGAAAAGGCAGTTGCTCAGACCTCCTGGTAGCTATTTGGGGCTTTCAGAGCTTTTTGGACTCCTCTGAATGTTCTAGAGATTGACATTTTTTAAAAGAAGCTCTCTATCCATATCTTCTAAGCAAAGTAACCATGTATGCTAATAAGGCTGTGAACTTGATCATAACTATGCTATCTAACAAATTAAAACTGGACCAGCCTATAGCCATTATATAATACAAGGAAAAGGTTCACAATTTGTGGTGAAAAGACAGAATTCAAGGTTCCATGATAGCCATGCTGGTTACAATATATACTATACTTAAATATTGTGTGTTGATGAATAGATAGAAGGATAGAGAGATAGATTAAGCACAGTTAGATAGATAAATAGATGATAGACAGGTAGGCAGACGGACACATAGTCAGGGCAGCCGTGCCACACTGAAGTGGGGATTGAGGACCCAGGAGAGCTTGGGAGTGAAAACTGACACCATGGTGGCCTGAGTCCCATCCTTCCCTTTCTTAACTAGGTCAAGTTGACCAAGGTAACTGTACACGCAGGTCTTTCCCAAGAGATCTCTTCCTTCATGGAGAGGACAAGGGTCTTTCTCTCTTTGATGTCCCCCACTTTTCTATTCCGTTGTCCCCCCTTAGGGGTTTGCATTTTGTAGGGGCAATCGGGACTGACATGTCTGCCCTGTGTCCAGCAGGATCTTCTCATACAGCCAATCGAGGAACAGCTATAGAGCAGGTATTTTCAAACATGGGTTTGAAACCTGTTGGTTGGGAAAAACTACCAAAGTATGGAAAGCGAGTGTGGGGCTAGCAACTGGGAAAGCCTCTGTGCTTCCCGCCATGACAGGCTGAGAGGAGGGAGTGGTTTCCAGTACTGGAGAAGGGCACAGCCGTGAAGCTGGGAGGGCTGAGAGAGGGGCGCTGCCAGTCCTGGGGAGGGGCAGGTGGGTGCCTGGGTGAGCAGCCAGCCACACTCTCTGCCACGCTCTGTTCCCTGATTCCCGTGGCCTGCGTCCTGGACAGACGACACTTTGATAGGGTAAGGAAGAAATGGCAGAATTTAGAAAATTGGTTCTCAGCTCAGAACAATGACGAAAATGTCCCATGCACTGAGACGTGTGATTGACTGACACTCTGAGCCTGAGATCAAAACAAACAACATCCTTGTCTTTCTCAGCGTATCTTCTGGGGGAAAAAAATCCAGGTTTGAATGTCAGAAGCTGAATCTTTCTCTGGGTATCTGTGATATAAAATCTTCATTTCCTCAAGGCAGCTGTGTATTTAAGATACCTACAGACACTATCTCATAAATGAAAATGAAAGAAATCAACGAATTTATATTTATGCAGTTTTCAATATATTCTTCTTATTTCTCTTGCATAGGAAAAAAATAGCTTGAAATACATAAGGCAAATTAACATTGATTCTATCCAGGTGATGGTGTTGTGAGAAATTCTTACTTACTTCTTTTATATTTCCTTTTTTTTATAAAATTTTCATGAGGAGTATCATTTGCTTTTATAAAGCAGGGGGGAAAGCAGAATTTTTTTCCAAAGTGATCAGAGTCATATGGGGTAACAGAAAGCTAGAGTTAGAGACGTTGAACTTGGGGAAAACAGGAGAGTCTAAAAAGCACATTACCCATCAATACTCCACACTCAACATTCTTTGAGAAATTTTGATCTTTAGACACACACATGATTATATTATATTTTTGCAGAATCATGTTTCAAAAATTCTGTTATGGCCCTACCTTTTATTCACTGTTGCTACTCTTTGACAATTTATGAGACTTTACATGCATATGTTAAAAGATATCTTATAAAATAAAATTGCTCTTTTCTTAGGACATCTGTCTTCCTTATGTGGCAGTTATTGGGCAATTTCCTGGGAAATTTATTATTAAAACAGGAGGAAGAAAAGAAATCTCATGATAAACTGTGGAAATTATGGTGTATAAGGCATGATTAAGAGATTATATGACCTCTAACACTGGGATTCTGAAATGACTTGTTCTGTTTCCATGCCTTTATGCAAATAACTTGAGCCCACCTTATGCCTCAGTTTCTCAGGGTGTGAGATTAGGTTGACTGCAACATGTTCTAAGACAGTCATGAGCATGAGCTAATATTTGAAAATTTTAAAATATTATGATACCTACTTTCTTTCAAAAACTGTCAGTTAAATTGATATTTTCTTTCAAGACACCATAAGAGGTGCCAAATTAAAAGGCAGTTTCTGAAAGAAAGTGCTCTGGATCCTCAAGCTTTCATTTTGTTTGACAGGAATGATAGCAGCTACCCAAGGACTCACTGTTTGGAAGATCTCAGTGGCCTGTACAACATTTGTTATTAAATGGCCCCTCTCTCTCTCAATTTCTCATTCTTTCTTTCTTTCTTTCTTACTTTTTTCTCTCTTGTTCGCTTTGTATTTATTGCAATTTAATGACATCAGAGTGCAAAAAAATTATGCTATTTAATATGCTTACTTTTCAGATGTGATAGAAACAAGGATATATAACAAGATTATGATCTGAACAAAAAAGTTACATTTTTTTCTATCATTTTTAAGATGCTACATGATCTTGGGTATTATTATTAGTAGTAATAATAGTAGTGGTGTTTTAATCAGTCAGATGGAAGCCAGAAAATCAAATAACCTAACTTCTATAAGGATCAAATATTTAATAAATATAGATTATTTGTTCAAACCTCTGGTGATTTGCTTACCAAGCTGATGGGATTGGAAAATTGTGAGGACCAGCAGTGCAGAGCTTCCTACAGCTGAGGAGCAAGAATGGGTGTTTAAACATATCCACGTGGACCACTAGCTGAGCCAGTCTGACTTTTCCAAACTAATTTTGCACATGTAGAAGATAAATTAGATACAATAGAATAGATTGTGCTATACTTTTTATATTCTCCAGACATAAAAGGATATAGTTGCCCCTTTTTCTCTAAATAAATAGACATCTCTTTAAAATGTATTTTTTAAGAAAAGAGATGAATTCTAGTAGATTTCTACTAGAAATTCACAGTAGATTTCTATTTTTAGTTCACCATGTGATATAGTAAGATTTCTTTACAAACAAATGCAAAGTATCTCTTCAAAAATGTACCTTTTGGGGAATATTAGTTCTTTGACATAGAAACTTAGGACTAGTTCAAAGTGAACAAGGTATTGTTTCCTCTTCCTGATAGATCCTTTAAAATGCCTGAGAAATGGAGTTCTGGAATTTTGTCTGAGTACAATGAAAAACAAAATAAAATTTCTTTCACTATGTACAATCAAAAAGCGCAAAAGTTATTTGTCCCATGGTGTCTGATCTGGAAAATCTGTTAGCTACGGGGCATTTTAGTTCTTTGAAGATTTCATTATAGCAAGTAGAAGAACACATAACACAAAGAATGCACACACAATGTGGAAAACATGCAGCATATAAACTTTTATTGAACTAATTCCCTTCATTAAATAGAAAAGTACCTTTGAACTACTGGGTTCACACCTGCACGGTAATAAGCTTCGTGTGGATTATAATATTTCTATTTGATGTTTAATGTTTCTTGGAATCAGCCTGCACATCTAAGATTTGACTTTTGAGGTTAAAGCGCGCACATTTACGGCAGGCCTAATTGGGGACTGGGGCTGCCGAGCGCTTTTAAAGCAGCAGTGCCTCTGTGGACGGCTGGGCTCACTCCCCTTCCACACAAGGCAGAATTTCGTTCATCATTTGCAAGCAAACTTCTCTTGTTCACAGATACCGGCAGTGGCTTGCTCTTCCTTCCATGGGAGAGGGAAAACTGCTCTGCAGAATCAAGGGACAGACACAATGTTATTGAATCCTAGTTTGACCCTCCCAGGTTTCTGCAGCAACAAGCACTTTTGGCCTTGAGAATAACAACCAAAACATATGGTCTCTCCCTGTCTAGACAGAATGGTACTGTCCCAGACAGAAAGGTCTTCACAGGCCAGACAGTCCATGTAGCACCACTGCTGCTGAGGGCTACAAGAAACCCCAGGGTAAGGGAGGAAAACAAGAAAACAACTGCAAAGTGCACAGGATAAGGAGCAGGATGGATGACCCAATAGCGTCTGCTGACTGTGTGTGCACCGGTGTGTGCGTTTGTGTGTGTTTGAATTGTGTACATGTGCATGTGTGCCTTGTGTGTGCATGTGAGTGTGCAGCTCTTTGCATGAGGCTCTGGTTCTTATATTCAAATTTAAATACAAGTTCAGTTCAACAGTATTCCACACGGATTTCTAAATGACACAACTGCAAAGAGTAAATTATTTGGAGCCTGAGATTGCTTATAATGGAAGACCAAATTCTGTTCTGATAGTTTTATTTTAAAATCAATTTTCAATCCCAGAATTCAAAAACTCAGAATTCAAACAATTATGTGGGCAACACCTAAGCTTCGTTGGATTTTGTGTTCAAAAGAAAAATGTGTAGGAATAAATGTTATGGGGAGGATGTATATTTTTAAATACTAACTTGGTAAATTTGACACTTTTAGAAGAACATTTCTCCTCATTTTTCAACCTGAATTCACAGCTACAAAAGATGGTGATTGTGGTTCCCTGCGCAGGGTGGCTGGCTTTCCGCCTACTTTATCTGACGGGAGCACCCATTGTTGTTCTAAATGGCTGTTGGTTGTTATTAGGTACAAGACTAAAACCTGTGCAAATGTTGGTTGCATTTAATTTGTAAGGGTCTTGGCTCCTGGATGCATTCCTTGTTGAGGACTGCAGGGAGAGGTGATCCAGGCCCTTTCTAGCAGTATTTATTCTGCTCCAAAGAACATAGCAAAATGTACCTGGCTGAGAACAACTTGTACTGTGTGTTGATTTGCACATAGAGGAAAAAAGCCTCAATGTATCTCAGGGTTTATTCCAATTGGTGCCTGTTAAATGATGAAAATTGCTTCCTCTGCTTACAGACTAGCGCAATTAATTGCCTTTGTCTAGAGATGACACAGATTTGAGAAACACTGTCTGAGACATGGCTATGGAATTTAGCCAGAGTCCTGCAGACTCAAAACATTATAGAATTTTAAAATTGAGAATGTAGTATTGTATTAATAGCTATTTCTGCTCCTGCTATTTCAAGGAGCAATTTAAGAACTTAAGGGGTAGGTGAGCTTTCTGAAAGATACCGCATAACAAATTGTTCAGAACTTGTCTTTCCTTAAACAAGAAGTACCGTTGGCTGAGAAGGCGTGCACAGCCGCAGAGCTGGGCGCTGTGCCATTGTGCTGCCCGGCTCCGTGTCCACAGAACGGAGGTGGACTCAGCTTCCTGTGGACAGGTCGTTTTCTCCCTGCCGGCACTCTTGGAGTATGTGAATGTCACCTCCAGGCAACCAAGGGTTGTGCAACACAGAAAACACGGAGAAACTGCTCACGAGTTAGAGAGTCCAGCTGGGCCTACCTCTGTCCCTAGTTCTGGTCCTGCTCACCTGTCCTCCCTGAGCCAGCCAAGGAAAAGCCCAGGGTCTTCTTGCACGCAGCCAAACACACTCAAGGCCCCCAAAGCTGCAGATGGCCACAGACAGCCGAGAATCTATTTTAGGCTATTTTTAGAGACTCAAGACATATGGGCCAGGACTTAATTTTATGCCTGATTTATAATTTAAAATTGTCCTTAAAAATGCCTAGAGATGGGTCACTAGAGTAGGGAAAATGCAAAAACAAACAAAAAATAATAACAACAATGAAAGACCCCAAATAATAGGTACATTGCACAAAGCACAACAAGAAACTACTGTACTGAAATTGGTGCTCTGAATACTGGTTTGAAAAGTACAAACCTTATGAGTTAGAAAAGCTGGTAGATGACTTCCTTTGAGTTTCAGTCTACAAAAGTTTTAAAGCATATTTTTTGATGTTTATGCATTTAAGACAAATTTTTTAAAAAAATTAATAGAAAAATATCCATCAGAAAAATAATTACCTACAGAAAGGAAATAGTTCATTTACCATGTAGTCCTGTGGAAATGTTTATTGCTTGTCTATATTCAACATCAAAATCATAAATGCATGTTTTCAAAAAACTAAAAGTATATATCATAAATAAAAGTATAAATAGTCAATAGCAAAAAAAATCTTTAAAAAATTATTTCTTAACTTAGATCTTTTAGTATTTTTTTCAAGGTAGTTCTAGATCAAATAGAGGTGTATAATTAAAAGCCGTGAAAAAGTGTGAAAAGTGGTTATTTTGGAGGGATGAGATTGTGGGAAAATTATATTTTCTTATTATGAGGTTTTCTACTTTCCAAATGTTAACAAATAAACTGTGTTAATTTTAAGTAATAAAAATACTTATAAATAAGCAAAGAGACACTACAACTGATTGCCTGGAGAGAATTCTCCCCCATCCCTTTGGTTTCTGGGCCTGAGCTACTCCACTGCCCTCAACGGCTCCTCCTTAAATCCCTTCTTAGACGCTGCATTCTCTGCAGCCCAGGTCTTTGCAGCTCCTAGAGACCACTTTGCAGGCCCTTCACTTCATGCCCTCTCCCTCGCACAGGGCCCCTGTACATGACTGTCCAGTCACACGCCCACGACCACCGAGCTCTGCAGCTGAACTGTTAGCTCAGCCTCCTGCACCCTCCAGCCCCTTTGTGGAGCCGCCTGCACACTTCACATTAGCTCCTCAAACCGGCTTTGGAATTCCTCTGCTTTCCCCAAACCTCCCTTTCTCCTACACACCCAGTCTTCACACACGGAGGTTTCCAGCTCCTGGGAGACTTGAACGAGAGACCTGAGGCTTTCCTCGTGCTGCTGCCCTTGTCCGCTCTGTGTAATCCGTTGTCGTCTCTGCCAGGTCCAACCTGCTATGTCTGTGCCTCGATTTCCTGCCTCACCATTGTTCAAAACTTCTTGACTTGTTTTCCTAGACTTCGCTCCCATCCTCATTGCCTACAAATTTACCCCTCTCATGGCCGCCCCTCTCAGCGACTTTTTGAAAAACCAAATCCAATCACGTCATTCCTCTGCCTCACAACTTTCAGTGGCTCCGTGTGGCCCTCAGATAAATTTGAAAGTTATACCTGGCCAGCAGAATTTCATGATCTGCAACCTTTCATGATTTTTTAATGCTATACATCTTGTCAGGTTAAAAAATCACTTATTTCTTTAGTGAGTCGCACTTTTTTCAAGGCTTTCCATTTTGAACACGTAGTCCCTGCCTCCCAGAATAATCTGCCTTTATTATCCTTCAGCAAAACTCCCACCTCTTATTTAAAACTCAGATATATTGTCACCGACCTCCAAAAGACTCCTCGTGCATCCCAAACTGAGTTAGGAACCTCTGCAGAGTGTGTGCTGTTTCCTTCTGCCATTGTTTTCTGCTCTACAGTGTGAGGTCTTTGGGGTGGGCATGTTTTGTACTCACTGTGGGATTCCCAGCGTCCTGCACTGGACTTGGCACATAGTAGATGCTCAGTAAAATACTTGTAGAGTGAATGAATAGATCAGGCTTTCTCAATAAATGTTTATGACTGTACGTAGATAGGTTTTGCAACCACTGAGGTGCCAGAAATGATCCATCATTGTGACATTAAGGATGTGGCATACCTTTTCTAATGTTTTGTTTTCCAAGCAGTGGTGCAATATTTAAAGAGGCTCAAGGCTAAGATAATAAATGATTTAAAAATGCAAATAAATGTTGATGGAGTTGTTGAAGCCTCTCAGTGAGTGAGAACGCACAGGTCTTGAGAGTGACACAAGCCTCTACTCAGATTGCAGCCCTGACTGACTGGGTGACCTCAGCAGGTCATTCTCTGAGTCTCAGTTTCTTACCTGAAAATCATGCTTATAAAGTTTATATGGTAAATGCCGATGCTATACGGCCATCTGTTTTGGTAGGGATGGGAGTGCTCTAAAGAAGTCAACATCCAACCATAGTCATTCACAGCAGAAGAATTTCTTATTCCCAACAAATACTATTCCATTAGGGCTCAGCATTTCTCTCTAGAATCTCAGTTTCACTACACAGGTTTCGATGGGTGTTATTCTTTAGATAGTTAAGCGTCTTTGTTTATGTCATCCTACTTTTTGTCTAAATCTGGCAGAGCTTTAGATTGTTATCATCTTTTATTTTTCTTTACTTAATTATACGTGATTTTGAAATTAAGTCAATGTTTAGAAACATTAACCAGAATATTGAATGTCTCTTAAACTCTTAATATTCACAGAAATGGTCACCAATGAATATGCAAGTTCTCCATCTAATAATTTAGTATTTCTTTTCTTTTGAGGTTGATTTATTAATGCCACAGATTTTATTGCCAATAATTGTGCACCAGGTGTACTTTTATAAGAAGTAAATATCAATAATTAGTAATTTTGTAAGACAGTTTACATTGTTTTCCCTTGGAGAGATTTATTTCTGTTTCTCTAGTATATAGCAATTGAAATGTTAGATAATGGATTTTTATTAATCTTTAATTGAACATGGAAGATGCACAATATACATTTACATAACTTTGATGGCCATGGTTTGCAGAATGTATCAATTAGATTGACAGAATCCATTTGTTTGTTTAGAATATTAGCACCATGGAAAGAGAATGTGTGTTCCAGCAAGCAGCTGTGACGTGCTGAAGCACTGTTTGATCTCTGGCGTGCGGCATCAGCCTGATTTACAGTGTGGTTCAAAGAAATCCTGGTGTTGTGTAATGCACATGCCTGTCTGTAACCAGCCCACGTCACGTCAGGGCTGAATGCCTCAGCCTGCTCTCTCTTAAAGGAGTTAGATCATAAAGTAGCAATTGCTTCTTAATGCACTTGTGGAAAGATAGCTTGGCTTAGAAAAACACAAGATAAAGCTCTGATTTTCACAATGAGGCAAGTGATACTTTTTCATCAGGGCCACTTTCAGAGAAATTATCCTTCACAGTATGTTGCAAAAGGGGTCCCGGAGTTATAGATGGGATCTTCTTTTCTTTCTGAGAGAAAATCTGAAAAGTTCATTCAAATGTAAATAATGTTGGTGAAAAAATGCAGCATTAATTTATTTATCAGAGAGGCATCTCTGGCTTGATAATTCAGTCCCGGGGATTGTCTTTATATCAGAAATAACTAGACCATGGCAGTCCAGTTAATTGTATCCATTTTAGAAAATAAATCAGATTAGATATAGTCAATCCAATCAGTTGCCCACCTATTGATCTGGGAGAGTCAGAAGCACAAAGTTGATGGTGCCCAGCCCATGAGACTGCATCTGATTGTCTTAGAGAAAGTGGGTGTTAAGCTAAATTCTAGTGGATACTCATTACTTGTTTCCCTTGCTATGTGCATATGGAATAGCGAAAAGGCATAGTTGTTGGAGGCGGATGAGATGTAAATTGGAATCCAGTCGTTTCTACTTCCATTTTTAACTGTATAACCATTGGCATATTGCTTCATTTCTTCTATTATTCTCTTCTATAAAATGGGAATAAAAAGACCTAGCAGCCCATAGGGTTGAGATATATATATATATACACACACACATATATATATGTATGTGTATATATATGTATATACACACACACACACACACACACATTTGTTTAACACAATGATCTGGATGTATATATGACTGCTGTTCTATAACTGATAGTTTCTGCTTCCCTCTTCCCTAATTGGGAGCTCTCAACATACTGTTGTCTTGTCAGAAAGGGTTATTACCTTTGGGGAAGAGAAATGTTATATAGAATTTTAAAATTATTTTTAGGTAATCAATTTGAAGATCTTAAAAAGTAAACAAATACATCTTGACCCCTACACCACATTACATATAAATATCAATTCTTTATGGATATTATACCTAAATGTATAACAATGTACATTTCAGAGTAAAACATAGCAGAATATCTTTATGACCTTGACTAGGAAAAGATTTCTTAAATAGGATCCTCAAAACACTAATCATTAAAAAATGATAAATTTGACTGCATTAAAATTAATAAATTCAGTTCATCAAAACAAACCAGTAAGAGAGTGAAAGGCATGCCACAGGGCTGAGAAAGATATTTGCAAGTACATACATTACGCAAAAGACTTTTATCCAGAAAATGTAAACAAGTCCTGCAAATTAGTAAGATGCAGACAAATAATTCAATGGAAAGACTGGTTTAAGAAAAAAAACTACTAGGGACACATTACAAAAGATAATATCCAAATGGCCGTTAAACCTATGAAAAGGTGTATAATTTCATTTGCCATGAGGCAAATGCAGATTAAAGCCACAGTGCCATACCATTAAACACACCAGAAAGATCAGTATGAAGTCAGGGGTTAGTAAGGATGTCCAGCAACCAGAACTCACATACATGGTTAGCAAGAGTGTAAAATATTAATAGCATAATCACTTTGGAAAACTCTTTGAAACTCCTACCGAAGTAGAGCATATGCATTAACCAAGGCACAGCTGTTCCACCCTTAGATACATGCCCAGCACAAATGCATACATAAGTTTACCAAGTACACACACACACTCACACAAAATAGTCAGAGCAGCACTGTTCCTAATAGCTGTAAAGTGGTAATGATCCAAATGTGGCATATTTGTACAGTGGAGTATGATGCAGCAAAGAAGAGGAAAAATCATTGCTATGTGCAAGAACATGGATGAATTCTCATGAGCATGGCGTTGACCTAAGAAAGCTAGATGCAAAAGGGTGCATACTGTACTGTGCTCCATTTATATAAACTTCAAAACCCAGCAAATAATTCTATGGTGTCAAATATTGTCTTTGAGGAGTGGCAATAATTAGAAGGGGCACATGGGAAGCCCCTGGAATTGCTGGCAATGTTCCCTTTCTAGATCTGGGCACTGGTTATATCAGTGTGTCTACTCTGTACCCTTGTCAAGCTGTGCAGTTTTGACTGTGTACTTTTATTAATGTATAGTTCAATAAAAAGGTTTTTTTTAAAAAAATATAGTGACTATATATTGAAGAAAAATATTCCTGAGTATACAAAACAATGCAAATTTGATATTAAAAATGTGGAAAATATAGAGAAGAAAGTTAAAATCATGCATAAGTTTGCTGCTGTGCGTGTATACTGTTTGTATTTTTAAATAATCGCTTCCAGGGTTTTTCTCTCTATTCACACATTACTTGTGTGTGTCTGTGTGTGTGTGTGTAGGGGTGTGTGTGTGTGTGTGTGTGTAGGGGTGTGTGTGTGTGTGTGTGTAGGGGTGTGTGTGTGTGTGCGCGCGCGCATGTGGAACGTATTGTGCGGTGTGCGGCATATCAACTTTTATAGCCCACTTTCCTTTTACTTAACAGTGTGTCCAGAGCACTCTCTCTTGCTGTTACATATTCTTCAACACACTTCAAAAGCCTCTGTTCTCCCCACATGGCCACTGCTGCATTTAGCCCATGGCCTTGGCCATATGTCCTTCATCTCAGCACCGCCTAAGCTACACATCTGCTAAAGCCCAGAGCTAAACCTGAGCCATTAAAAACAGATCAATTTGGATCTAACAGGATCTTGCCAACAGTATTTGGCGATGGGTGGCCCTGAACGCAGTATTACTGAACATTTTCATTGTTGACCTCCCTTAGGAAAGCCTGCTGCATCACCCACAGCAAGAAGCAGCATTTATTGCATGCAGATCACGCACTGCGCCCGGGTCTAGTCATTTGCTTGTAGACTAGCAGGAGTGCAAGAATGTGCAAGAGAGAATGCAGGCTCAGGAGACCAAGGCCAGGGCAGCAGCTCTGCAGCCCCCAGATGTGTCACTCTGGGTGTGCGACCCAGGAGGCAGGGACTCAGTTTCCCATTGGTAAAACGAGTGCAATAAACCCCACCCAGTCGCCCGATGTATGTAAAGTGTTTACAGTAGCACAGGCCAGAGCAGCACATCATACATGATACAGACTTTTATAGGAGGAACTGAGCCTGTCACTTTTTTGCTCCTTAGGGTCAGCCGTGAGCATGGCTGGTGAGAGCTTCACATGGATTTCACAGGTCTGTAACTTCACACCTTGTGCCCCAGCCACTCAAAGTAGTTTGCAGCAGTTTGATCACATTATGACTTGCACTCTTTTACTTCTTCTAACCTGGAATCTACCTTTGCCTCACTCTTCAGCCCCTGCTGCTAATTCTCATTCATTCCCCTTCCTGATTTATAGCTCCTCGCCCACTTCCATCCGGATTTGCTCTCTCCATAGAAACATCCTCTGACGCTCTCCTGCCCCAGGTCAGGCTAGAGGCCCACCTGTGCATGCTGTGGCCCCCTGGATGGACGTAGCCACATCACAGATGTTATTGCATCCTGTGGACCTTATTGGGTGTCTTCAGACCGTAAGCTCCCTGGTGTGTAACTTCTCATCCTTTTATCCCCAAGACATGGCAAAAGCTGCCGCTCATTGAGCTTTGCTAATTGAATGATGTTGCATCTTAATTTCAATTATAAATAACTCTACAAAGTCCAGGAGCCTGAAAGAACAACCAAGTTTTCTCTCCCAACATGGGAAGTGCCTATGTGGGAAACCAAGTCACAGTCTGAAGACAGCTCAGAGACCAAGAGGGGTTGGAAGAATCCAGTATTAATATTTTGGGGCCCTGGCTGAGGCTTCTTGTCCACCCATCTGACTGTATAGAGGGTTTTGCTCACAGGAAAAGATACTTTGAAGCATGTGGATCACGCTCTGACTCCATAAACACTGGGTGAGTAATGTCCACCTTTGCGCCGGTTGCTGTACTTGTGCCCACACACCAGCTGATGACAGTGTTGTTCCTCGCTCAGGCTAGTGTCTTCCACTGTGTTCAAGCTGAGTTTTGTGGGCATGTAAGACTGGTCTGTTTCTTCAATGTGGTTTTCTATCTCAGCTTTAATATGCACTTATTTCATAGCCAAACTCTCTAAAATGAATCTTTTAATTTCTTAATGTCCAAGTTATTGAGTGGTACTTTTCCGAGAGGCATCCATTATAAACTACAGTTTATCACTGATTTTATAACATGAAAAGCTGTTACATGCTTCCTAGCCTGAAGAACCTACAATCTGATTAATATCTGAACTTACAAAAAAATTAATGGCAATTTATCATAAGAAATAATCTTGAAGCAAAGAATCATCCAAGGGTGTTTATGATAGTGTTAGTTGTGTTAGTAAAAATAGGGAAATAACCAATACTTGAATTTTTAAATTATAGTGAATTCATTTGCTGCTACTGAAATTATACTTTCAAAGATAATTAATGTTTCTAAGGATAGTTCATTTAAAGAAGAAAAGCAAAAAGAACAAACTCAAAATAGAAGGTCATTATCTGATGTTACTGTGGAAGAAAAATGATATAAATATTAGTGTTTTTAATACCTTATATGGATAAGGTGATTTTAAGACAGCAAACTTGCATTTAAAAAAATAATCACAGAATACTTCTAATGTTATTATCCTGGTCTAGGTTTGCCTTATATTGTTAATACTGGTAAGACTTTTCCTTACTTATAATACCTAATCTGAGTTCTCTGGCTTCAAGAATTTGGAATCTATGCATACACAGGATGACCAATCCAGCTCCCAAGTCAAAAATAAATAAAAATAAAAAGTTCTGCTCCCTTACTTAATGATTACATCTCATAAATTGTATATGACACTTCAGTTTATAAACAATTGGGGAGGAGGTATTCACATGTCACACTTAACTGCAAGAGTCTGAAAAACATAGGCTATGATGGTTGGCAGAACCATCTCTTAAGTGCTAGTTTTTGCTAGTTTTCAGTGGATGATGGCTTATTTGGATTTAGCATATAACCCTGTAGGGCTATTGAGACTAGGCTATGGCATTTCCTGCCTCCTGGCTGTTTAATGCTGAAAGGCCCAGGAGAAAGCAGCAGCCAGCAAGGGAAAGATGCAGCAATTTATATAACAGTTGGGCTGGGCCTGGCAAGGCAGGCCTTCCCAGAGCAGGTTTCTACTGTGGGAGAGAATTAGGAAGCATAGAGAAAACATCACGGAGAGTATCTTGTCCTGAAAACATCGGGTTTAGTTCTGACATGCCTACCTATTTGTCTTCTCAGAATTATGTTCACTAATTTGAAAGCAGTTAGGAAATAATCGAATAAGGGTGGCAATAATAGAAATATATTTGGAGACATAAAGTGACAGAATGTTATCAACTTTTAGTATTTTCAAAGGAATATATCCAAGAAATTCAGTTCAGGATTAAATCTGGGAAATAAAATTCATGCCCAAAACATTTTTTATTGGCCAGGGGATGTATTTAATAATATGGTTGTTAGAGCAACTCTACTAAAGGAAGACTATCTCTGCTTCGTGTTAAAGACCTTACGTCTCATATTTTTCCTTAAGACTTCCTAAAGCACACTGTACATCACAAAACAAGCTTAATAATACTGCCCCACATTTCATGTATTCTTCTTTGATCATTAATAAAATAAAACACTATGTCAATTCTTTGACCTTCAAAGTCCAGATATGGATATTGGGTGAAATTGAATGTCATGTTACTTGTTGGAAAAATGGCCATTTTCTTAAAGAAAACATGGGAAGGGGCCCTATCATGTGCTCACATGACCTGGGGGATTGAAACAAAGATGTAAAAGGGCTTGTGGGACTCATCCCCTCATTGTGCAGCCCACTGCACCCTACACCCGGATACACTGTTGCACACTTCCCTGTCTTTCTCCCCAAACTCACTTCTGAGGGGTCCCCAAGGCACAAAGAAAGTTTGCTCTGGCCGGGAAAGGGTCACATGTATGCCTCACATCAAATAGAACCAGCAGGTACAGATTTCACTCAGACCATCAAGATTTGAAAACAATCTGTTGGATGCATCCCTTTGCCTCTCTTCCGTTTTCATGTATAAGGAGTGGAAAAATCAATAGAGCTGAGGGCAGCAGGATGGAATTATAACTCATCCGCCCCCCTTCACTGTATGCAAGATGTAATATGACCTCTATACAGCTGCTTTGCAATTTCCTATCCTTAATCATCCATGCCTTGTCAACGTGACTTCCCCTCCCATCTTACCACAATCCTCATCTTTGCGAGCTGTCTGTTGTTTTATGTCTGCGTTGGCTTAAGTGAATAATCAGTAAACAAAGTGCTGGTTAATATTTTCTCAAGACGGACTGAAGCTTAATGTCTGGAGACAATGGTCCCCGGTGCCGCTGAGATGTCTCCCACCTTGTTGTTTGTATACATGTGTGAGTCCTTCACACACACAGATAGTTGTTTTAATAAATTACTGAGAACCTGTTATCCTTTCTACAATGAGGACAGGTGCGACTGTTTGTTTGTTTTCCTGCCCTGTGGGTCTAGCAGTGGCCTATTTGCAAGGAGGTTTCCTGTCCTGGATGCTAGCCCTTTCCTTGGTTTTGTTTATGTTTTTACACCATCTTTTTCAATGGGTTTAAGCCTGTTTACTATATACTAATATGTTTATCTACTAGTTGTTTCCTTATAACATTGTTTCAGAATGTTTCAACCATACCCTGTGTCTTTCTTTACTCTGTTCATCTTGTTTTTAATTCCCTTTCCAGAACTTCTCTGGTGCCCAGAGCAGCGTTGACTTTCTACCTGTCGTACTATTGTCATTATCAGTAGTATGTCATTTCACCCTGAAGAGTGACAGCATTGAAATGAAAATTATATTAATATTGATCTATTTACCCATAAAGTAATTCATTCTCTATGATTTTATATCCATCTTCTGAGAAACTTTATTTTGGGAAAAGACTGATTTGATAGGCCACTTAATCTAGATCAACTTTCTCCTGTCATGTTTGAAATCATAAAATGTCTAAGTTCATTATGGCAGCTATAACAAAATACCATAAACCAGGGAGTCTATAAACAACAGACATTTCTTATAGCTCAAGATCAAGTCGCCTGCAGATTCAATGTCTGGTGAGGGTCACTTCCTGTTTATAGATGGCACCTTGTCACTGTGCTCTCACATGGTGGAAGGGGCTGGGAGTTCTCGGGGTCTCTCTTGTAAGGACAATAATCCCATTCATAAGGCCTCCTCCCTCGTGGCCTAATGACCTCCCAAAGGCCCCACCTTCATATCTCATCACCTGGGGGTAGAGATTTCAACACAGGAATTTGGGGGGGACACGAACATCTAGTCCATTGCAGGACCCGGCCCTGAACCTAGCAATAAATACAGTATAACAAGATGAATCTAAATGACAGATAGGGTGAGAAAGGTACTTAAAAGCCCTTTAAACTTTTCTGGTCATTGCTATTTACTCAGAATCTGTGTAGAACTCTATACTTAGCAGCAATGATTACTGTATTCCTGATTTTCTTCATTTCCCCAATACACGCTGTTTATGTTTGCACATAGTAGGTTCGAAGCACGGTTCTAAGCATAAGGTTCTGTCAGCGAATATGTCAGATAAACTCGCTGCTGGCATGGTTCTTATTCCAGGGAATAGAAGTAGGGTCACAAAAGGAAAAATTAAATAATAAAATAATTAAACAAAAATAAGATAATGTTAAGTCTTATTTAAAAAAATGATAAACTTGGAATGGGAAACTAGGAAAGTTCCCTCAAAAGAACCAAATGGTAAGTACATCCCAGCCAGAAACAATGTATGAGAAACACACTGCAGACAGAGGAAACAATGGTAAGGTCAGAGTGATAGACAGGGCTCAGGTCATTACGGGAGGTAGGCATGGCAGAGTTTGGACGTGCCCGAGGGTGGGGTATGCCTCACCTTGTATTGACATGCCATGAAGCACATTAAAAATATTCTAACTGCCATGCACAGAAAACAACAAAAAAAGGCAAGAAGCAAAGAGCCCAGTCAATGTCTCCTACACTCTCTGAGAGTAAAATGATTAAAGGCTTCAGCTGGGTGGATACAGCAGAGATATGGAGAAGGGAACTTATTTGGCTGTATTTTGGATGTAGAGTCATCATGACTTGCTGAAAAATTAGATAGAGGAATTGAGAAAAGACAATGAATCAAGGATGTATCCCCAGAACTGGCTGTTGCATCTGGGTAGACAGCAGGGTCATCTAGCAAGGCAGAAAATGTTGAGGAGAGAAAGAAAACTTTCATGTTGTCATGTTAGTTCTCAAAGCCCATCAGACTTCCAAGTGGAGATGTCAAACAGAGAGTTGGATGTTTGGTCCAGAAGCCTAGAAATCAGGGTAGAGGTCATAGCTAGAGATAAAAACTGAAGAGTCATTGATGTACAGACTGGATTTTAAAGTCACTGGATGAGAAAAAAAAAAAAAGATAATCTAGAACACTTGGGTCTGGAAAAAGAGAATGTGATTTGAAGAAAACATGAGAGTGGGTGTCACAGAAGTTGAGGGAAAACCTGTCTCCAGAGGTGGAGTGAATTCCTGAGCACCAGTGCCACTAGGAGGCCTGACGAGATGAGAAGGGGGTGAGACTGCCGGTCTGGCAACCACTTTTCAAGTGGCTTATGGAAAAGAACTGGCATCCCTGCGGACCAGCTGCACAGCGGTGCCCGGCTGTCTGCTCCCATCCTCCCTTGGAGCTGGCTGCGCAATCTTGATTGGATACTTTTTGAATCCCACTGTTGCTGATTGGATGTTAAAGCTTGTTGCTGATTGGACACTTTTTGAGTCCTACCAAGGGTATAAAAACAGGAGGAGAACAAGGAAGGGGGGTCAGAAGTCAGAAGTGCGCTGAGCCTGCTGAGGGAATAAAGACTGTTCTCCGGCTTGGTCAAGAGCTGTTACCCTGGCTGTTCCACAAGAGCTGTGGCACTAGCTGTACACTTTGCCGGAACAGAACAACTTCTAGGAAGTGAAGAGGACTGAAGCCCTGATGGGAGAGTGAGGGACAGAGCAGGAGGGGCGGGGCAGAGACGGTAGCTCCAGGTTCGTCCAGGAAGTTTTCTTGTCCAGTGGAGCAAAGAACTGGGGCTTTTATTGTGTGGAAACAGGAAAGCAAAATAATTGTTTTTTAAAATAACAGATAGCCAAGAACATGCTTGCCTGCAGATAGAAATGATCTGGTAGAGAAGAGAAATTGATGATGTAGAAGAGAGAGGTGATGACTCTATGAGAAGGGGAGGTGACAGAGGAAGAGCAGATATGAATGGTTGGCCTTTGATAGGGAACAGGACATGGAATCCTTTGAAACCCAAGGGAAAGCAGAGATATGAGCAAACTCCACCAGCATAACAGTGGTGGCAGTGGTAGCAGTAAGATGAGGCCGTGCCCCTCCATTTCCTCCTATTTCCTTAACAAGTCATAAGACGAGACGCGCACATGCAAGGTTTAGGAGGTGCTGTGTGGTCGGGGTTTAATGTGGACTATGGTGATCTGACCGAGATCCGGAGATCCTAAGGTGACTTTATGCCTGCATTCCAGGACTGATGGGACGAGAATCTGCTCAGTGTGCTGTGTGCTGTCACAAAAATCCCCAGTCATAGAGCCCAGAGGTGCCTACCCAGGTGTTAGTGAGCTCGCCAATCAATGCTCTGCAGGCTTGGCCCAGTCTGCATTTCCAATATTTTCCCTCATTTCTCCACCTTGCTAGGGGTTTCTTACTGTTTTCCATTCTTCTCTGGAGCTTCACTCTTTCAGGGCCCTGCTCCCATCATTTTCCTGGCTGGAATATTTGTATCTTATTATACTTCTGGAATTGAAACAGGCCAAATCTTTTCATCCTGTTCAAGTTGTACCTTCACAATGACACCTTTCTGGTGACTTCTCTCCCCCCTCCATTCTAAATGAATGAATAAGTTATATCTAGGGACACCCCTAGAACATTCAATCATTCATTCATCCACTCATTCATTCAACAAATACTTATGGGTCATCTGCAATGTTCTGGGAGTATGACTATACCATGTAGGCTCCAGGAACACACACTGGCCAGCAAACCAACATGGGTCTTGCAGCTTACAATCTAGAAAATGAGCAGTTGGCAGCAAAGGTACCCCCAGTAGTAAATTTGCCTGCTTCATTCCCTTATTATCAGCTAGTCAATGTCCACCCATCATAGCCTATGTTTTTCAGACTCTTGCAGTTAAGTGTGCATGTGAATACTTCCTCCCCAGTAGTTTATAAACTGAAGTGTCATATACAATGTATGAGATGTAATCATGAAGTAAGGGAGCAGAACTTTTGACTTGGGAGCTGGATTGGTCATCCTGAACAGTGCACTGTGAGCCAAAAGTTGAGTGTGATTAGACTGAGGTTCTAGAAGGACCATAGGTCCCTGGCACCCTCAGAGCCCCATGTGGCTCTATTCAGCTCTTTTTAAATAAGAAAGTACAGCTTTGTAGTTCTAAGCCACTGGGAATTTAAGTATCCTGTTATACACATTTGTATCTACTAAAATAAGGGCTACCAATCAAAAAATACAGGATGCTCTAGGGACATACAAGATGATTCACTCTAATGAATTAGAGGAGTTTTTCCAGAGTAGCAGACTTCAAGTTTCAATCAAAAGAAAGATTGGTGTTCAATGAAGTCATAGAAGAAAAATATTTCAGGTGGTGGTGGGGTGGGGGAGAGTATTATGAAGACCCTGAAATGGGAGAATGCAGCACTTCAAGGGTCCAAAGATGGTGGCTTTAGCAGGGTGAGGAGGAGCAGAGTGCCTCTGCACAAGCCTAGAGAACAGGCAGGGGCCGGATTACCCACAGCAATGTACACCATGTGGAAATGTTGGTCTTTGTTCTAGAAAGACGTGGGAACTAGTGAAGGCTTTTATGCAGGTATTCCAATGCTCAGAACTAAACTTTTAAAATGTCATGCTTATTGCAGTAGGGAGGATTTATTGGGGGTAGACAAAAGTTGGTGCAGAAAGGCCAGCTAGGTTAGCCAAGGTTATCCCAGTGCTGCCTGCTCCAGGGCAGGAGGCCTGTCAAGAATGGGCAAGCTCAAGATCTACGTGGGAGGTGAAGCCTGTCTTCCCTGCCTTGCGTTGAGCACTGGGGATAAAGGAAAGGGTGGGGTTCAGTTTCCCCTTAGATGCCGTTTCCCTTCTCCTATGTTTTCTAGATATTTGCATATGTCATTTACCTCCTCTACTACATCATGGGCTCCAAGACAGTAGGGCTGCATTTTGCACATCATGTGTCTTCTTCTGCACCCAATGCAGTACCTTCTTCACAGTTGGTGCTCTATACATATTTATTGATTTAGTTAACGGAGGAATGAATAAGCAATGGTTGCATAATTCTTCCCAAAGGAATCCAATGGTGCTCGCAGAACTTGCTGGAAGGCTCCTTTGAGAATTGTTTATTTGCTGACTTTGTTGATATTTTTAGCTAATGCAGCATAGTCCGGAAGGGTAGGTCTGATTTTGCAAATTCATTTGCCTATGAAAACAGTCCATATTATGGAGTTATAAGTATAAGCAACAGGGATGGTGAAATCTATGTTCTCTGGCAAATGCAATGTTTGAAAAAAAAAAGGTACAACTTTCACCCACTTGCTCTTTTGCAATCATGTAGCAATAACTGCAGAAGGGTAGTGGCTCTTTCTCCTTTGTAATAATGTAGGTTTGAGTAACAAGTTTTGAGTAACAAATGATTTCACTATGTTTGTTTAATTACTGTGGGTGGATTATCAATTGATTGCTCTTTTTAAGTACCAGGAAATGAATGTAGACACAGAAAGACAACTCCATCACAAATTACAGGAATTAATAGTGGCTAGTAGAATCAGATGTTTTATGCTTAAGAATGTAATTCCTAAGGAGTGTGCTCAATTCCCAGTGAGATGTTCCGTGGTGGTTCAGAAGCCCAGGGGAAGGTAGGTCTACACTCAGAAGAACATGAGGCTCCACTGTCTGCAAGGCTTCTGTGACAAATGGAAACAAGAATGCATCAAGCCACTACAAATGGGCTGCTGAAACAATATTCTTTTAGGAATTCATAATTGATTCCAAATTTCAAGAGCTTATTCAGCATTTTGAATAGTGAGGATCTAAGGGACAAAAGCCACTTTCATAAAAGGAGGAGGAAAGCCAGCAAGCCCACCAAAGGTCTACGGTAAACTCAAAATATGAGTAAGTTGTAATACTTTCAGTTAATGAGTTAAAAAATTGGGTGACTTTAAAGATACCCAGGGTGGTTTCCAAGAGGTGTGGAAAGATACTGTTCTTTTCCAGTAAGCCACTTATTTTCCACTTACAAATAACTGTTGACAGCCCATCACAAATCAATCTGTCCTAAAAATTTCCTGGAACATGGTAAAATACATGATTTGTTCAAAAAGACATGAATGTATGCATTCTCTTCCCCCGCCCCCTAACACACTCCCGATAAATAAATTTTAGGAAGTCAAAACTCTCTTACCACTAAGTTCTTATATATTAATCAGCAAATTTATTTAAATAACTCATAAGTTATCAGAATAACTGTGTCATCCCATAAAACTGATAAGAACCACTTCTTTAAAAATAGGCCAATTTGTAGCTTATTATATGTTCTTCCTCTTCACATGATTGCTTTATTTTTCCACCTTATTTTGTGGATGCCTGAATTAACTATTTGTCATTAAAAAAATCTTGACTATTTAGATGCCAGTTTTCCTCCTTTCCATAAATAATTTTTTTAAATTAATAATTCATTATACATTTACTGCAGAAAATTCAGGAAATGCATAAGGATATAAAAAGAAAATACCTGAAATCAATTACCTGAAATTTTATTTTGAAGACTTTGTTCCATAGTTTGAATTTTTTCTTATTATTTTATGTATATTTGAGGTAATAGCAATGACTGAACACCCTTCATCAGGCACTGTGGTATATATTGCACTTTCATTACCTGATTTATACCTTTAATTCTCATGACAACTGTACATTAATTGTGTGATTTTTTATTGTGTGTTTTTAACATTCTACCATATATTTTCTCTGCATCATTAAAAATCCTTAGTAAACATTATTTTTAATGCCTGTGTATTTTAGGGGATGGAATTACCATAGCAGGTTTATGTAACTCGTAAACAATCGGATGTTTTCAATTTTTCATTAATGTAAATAATGTAAATATTTTCACTGACTTTAATTGTATTACAAATATTATTATTATGATGAAATTATAGTAGCTACATCTTTGATATAAATCCTCTTACGTGCTGTGCTTCTGATTACAGAGTTAAGACAGAGTCCCAGAAGTGAAATGCAGAGAGATATAGACAGTATTTTTTAAAGGGGAATTTTTATAGCAAAAGATATTTTACTTAGACCAGATTGTTTCCTTTCTTTAACTTGCATTTGTTGAAATGTAAATTAAGAACTAAAAATTAGTTAATTATTCAGACATTTTTCTAAATAAGCCAGCAAGAATGAATTCAAGCCACCATAAATGGGATGCTGAAAATAATATTGGATATTTGCCTCTAGTCCTGTTCTGGTTTTATTTTCATTCCCTATGGAAAGTAGAAAAATCACAAATAGAGCTCATCATTCTAACCATCTTCAACCTCTGAGGCAGCCAAAGGCTGTGCTGCTTGCACTGTGCAATGGGGAAAAGGTGGGAAGCACTTTTGGTGGTGCCAATGTCCATTGGAGACTCCATCAGAGGCAGCTCTCTGCATGAGCCAGCGCTGGGTGTCTGGAAGTCAGAGCTGGGCTGTCCAGCATCTAAGAATGCTTCAGTGATGATCCTAGAGGACAATGTTGCTATCAGAGTAAACCAACACCAGCAGCATTTGGTCAATATCCGGGAGCAACTCTCTGACTTGTGAGTGCCTTTGATGGACAGAGGGCTGATTTGGGGGCCACATGTCAAACCTCTGGCTTATTAGGTTGCTGACAACATTGTCTTTTTTCTCTTCCATCTCTTCCTTGCACGTAAGGACTGTGATGTATAATATAGGAACTTAGTATATATGCACTATAACTAAGACTCCGTTTGGGGAACCCAAAAGAGGGAAATTAGGTTTCATGAGAAAAATTGGAAACAATTTCCATCATTTTATCCCACTTCACCCTAACAAGAATCACCTAAAATATTGAGTAAAATTGAGAATTTATCACTGAATCCTAAATTAGGCATATGTAAAGACAATGAAAAACAAAATGGTTAAATGATTGATAAAGCATGAAAAGGCATAAGAATAAGCGTGAGAAATTTTACTCTGATCAAACAATGGAGTGATAGGAGAAATCTTGGAAAGGTTTTAGGTTTGATTGACACATGGAAAGTCGTACATATTTAATGAACACAACTCCGTGAGTTTGGGGATAAGTATCCATCCAAGAAACAAATTTGGCAAAGTGTTTTGAATATTTGGGGAAATATTCAAACTGTTAGCACATGTCAAACACAACTCATTTTATGAGAAGAAAAATATAGATTTACAGGTTTATTGAAGTGTGATTGACACATAATCAACAGCACATAGTTAAGGTGTACAACTTGGTAAGATTTGGCACATGTATACACCCACAAACTCCTACCACACTTAAGGTAATGTGTGGTCCATGAACCCCAAAAGCTTTTCCCTGTCCCTTGGTACTCTCTCACCCTACATCCCAGGTAACTACTGCTCAGCTTTCTGTCACTACTAATCATTTTGCATGTTCTAGAATCGTATATAAATGGAATCATATAATGTGTAGTCTCTTTTGTATGGCTTCTCTTTCTCTGCATAATTATTTTAAGATTCATTCATGCTTTAATGGAAAATAATAAGCTCATTCCCTGTTATTGCTGAGTAGTATTCCATTGAGTAGATTAATTTTTAACAGATATTGTGGCTCTTAAATTCATATTTATTAATGCTTCATAAGAGAATAAAACATGATCCATGTACTATTATGGGCTTTCTCCTCCCTCTACCAAATCAACACATTTTTCTATAGCTTTGCTCTTCTTGTTTGAAGAGATGCTGCTCATGGCAGATCTTACTCTTAAAGTCAGATGTTATGAGAAAGACAAAACACAAGCGTTCATCCACTGCTGGCCTTGAATTTACACTGCTTTCCTCTGTGTGCGAAGTTCATCTCAGTCTGAGACTCTGTCTTTCCTATCTGGCGGGGCCAATGAGAAATGCATAACGCTCTGTGGGCGAGGGGCTGTCACCATAGTAACCACAAGCCACGCGAATGAGATTTCTCTGGTCAGAGTCAACAACAGTGGCAGCAAATGCAACTTCAAATAAGGAACAATGTTTATGGCTAGAAAATGATAAGATAAGACATTTATTAAACCTCATGTATCTGGTATTGTACCATATAATTTATGTGCTACACTTTGTTCTTTCATTTGAGTCTCCCCAACAGCCTACATACAACTTGCAATTTTACATCATGGTTATTTCCTTTAACATTATATTGTGTACAATTTCTGTGTCACTGACAAATTCTTAGAAAACATCTAAGAAACTTTATTATTGAGACTATACTTATAGATAGGAAAAAGAAAATGACAAGTTAGTAGAATTTTGATTTTTCTAAAATCCCCTGTGACATACCTTATGGTTCCAAGTAAAAACAAAAAACCATTTTGGGAAAGTTTGGCTGAGAGAATATGAGCTAAGGAGAACAGAAAGCCACAGAGGTAAGATTAGAATGCGGTTGATGGCTGTGTTAACTGGCAAGAAGGAATCCATTGCACTAGTGGGAGGAAGGTGTGCAATACATGCATGAGCACACAGCCAGATCACACTGATCCTTGACTGATGGCTGTAAATTCATCTGCACAGTTGCTACGTCTGCTAGGGCCAGAGATGTAAGAAAGACCAGGAGCTGTGCACCACCTTTCTAGCCTGCATGGTTCATTGGTCTTCTGTGAACTTGGCCAACTCACAGAAGTAACTTACCCTGAATCAGACTGTGAAAACATCAGTGTTCTGAATAGTTTAGACTACCTCTAGTTTGTGGTCGCCTGCATCAGGAAGATAATCCGGTCCTCCTGTATTATGTCAGTAAACAATCCCAGGAACTGAAAAAATGCTATTAATGTGGGTGATCTACTATAAGCCCACAAATTAATCTTTCTAAAATTTTATTTTGTGAGGAGAGGGACACAAATGTCTCTTTAGTCTGGGTTGAGGGCATGCATGGTGCTAATGCAGCAAAAGCATAGTGGATATGTCACCACATGGCCTCACCAGGAAAGATGGGTGGCCAGAAATGGGAGCAGGAGCAGCCAGTGTGCCTGCAAGGTCTGGTCAGGCATCTGTCTCTGTAAGGAGGGAATCCAAAGCATCTCAGGTCTGTTTTATGCAAATATTTGCTCTCAAGAAATAAGACTCCAACCTATAGCCAGTGCTTTGATTGACTCTATCAATTCCTTGCTAATTATTTAAACTGCTTGTCTTGTCTCCAAATCATGAATTCATTAATTCAGATAACAGACGATTTCCATATTTAGAGAGCTGATATTTGCCCCAAGGTCTATGTTGTAGTTGCAGTTGTTTATTTGTTTTTGTTTTGTGTATCTGTAGCTGGAATCTAGCTGCCTAGCATTGCCACCCATTGGTCTAAGTTTTGTGCCTAGGAGTCAAGTAAAATGTGTGTGGACCATCTTCTTATCTCACTGTCAGGCTAAACATTCTGAAGCTCATTTCCCACTTGTCAGTTTTGTTTCCCTTCACTGTAGTAGTCACTTCCCCCTTAAAGCTCCTCCAGTTACTAACATGCTCTCCAGGATGTGCTGTTCTGAACACACACTCCAGCGTGGCCTGACCGTCAGAGAAGAGAGTTCCTCTCAGTTACCGCCTAGGGAGGGAAGAGTGCATTAGAGTCTACACTAAGGAATTTCTGGCCTCTAACCACAGACCCCCATCCTATGTGTCCCAGGCCTTCTTTTTTGCACAAGGACCTCCTGCTTCTTCTCATTAAGCTGCCACTTGTTCCCTGGATTGCAGGGGCCCATCTGCTGCAGTGCATTGAAATGGCTTGGGGTTCTGACTCTGCCATCCATTGTATTTGCCATCCCTTGTATTTTGGGACTCATAGATTGGAGGAAATATCTTCCATCTTTGCTTCAAGTCATTGATAAAAATGCCAAACAGAGGACAAACTAAAGACTGTACACTGCTCTTCATACTGACATTAATTCATTAGTTGATGACTTATGGTTATTTAAGACACTGTTGATTGATTCTCTCACTGTCCTAGTATTTTGGCCAAAGCTACACTCACCATAGGTTGGAAGCCACATCTTCCCATCTTTGGATCGCTAATACCGAGCAGGGTGATGAGCATGTGGCAGGGATTTAAAATAGATATTGGGTGGACAAGATGCTTGTCAAAATATTTTATTTAACAATGTCATCTAGTCCCTAAGGGTACTACAGAAGACCTTGTTCTGGCTGACTGGTGTCCAGATAATCACCCATTAAAACATTTTCATGAAGTCTGAGTCTGTAAGTCACCGCATAGCCTCACTAGAGAAGACATGTGGCTGGGAACGGGCACAGGAGCAGGCGGTGCGCCTGCAAGGCCTCGGAGTGAACCAAAAAAAATCTCAGATCTAATAACTAACTCGTATCAGAGTTAGTGAATTCATGATTCAGGGTATAAACCAAGTAGGTTAAATAATTAGCAAGGACAAGGGAGAATCAACAAAGAAATAATGTTATGAGGACTCATTCTTCTTGACTCTTAATTATTATTATGGGTCTTAATTATTGTTGCTTTCTCTTTAGGTGTTCACAGACCACAACTGTAACTTAACTGTTCCAATTCTGGCCATCTACTGTAATCCACGAATCCATAGTTCGTCTTGAGCAGATCTTCTTTCACTTCATGCTTATTGAAAGATCGTTCTATCACTCTAGTCTTCTGTAAGTTTTCCCTTCTCTCTTTAATTTTGAAAGATAGCAAAGCCATTTCAGGGCTCACATTTGCAAAGGTTTTCTATTTCCGAGGCTTTGTTTAGGGGGCCCACAAACCGTCCACATGCTGTGCCCATGTTGGATTTCCAGTCACCTGACATTGATCCTGAGCTGACCTTCCATTTGTATCAGCACTTCATTATTTTCAAGATTATTGTCATGTTAGAAAGAGAGAGAGAAAGGAAGAGAGAGAGAAAGAGGCAGGAAGGAACGAAGCAATGAAGGAACAAAGGAAGGGAGGGAGGCAGGAGGCAGCTGCATTGAATACTCTACAGCGTAGTCTATCGCATGTTCCGCCCTCCCAGGAGACAGGTGCTGCTATTTCCTGCTCAGCAATGGTGACCTTTTGAGGCAAATAGAGGCCGAGGGACTTGTCTAAGTGGAACAGGGATGGGCTTAGCTTTCAGATTCCATAGCCAATGCTTTAAATTCTCTTCTAATTCTTCTCTTGTTCACTTTCCTTTTCTCGTGTTCTCTTCTTTCCAATGGACTCAGCAATCAGCTCTCCATTCTTCACCAAGAATTTGTTAACAATTGCCTTCTTTCTCCTTTTCCTCTTCCGGACTCACAGAAACACTGAAAGATTCCCATTTCTCCCCACTCTACCTTGTGGTCCACAGCGATGACCTACAGTTTTTAGCAGCACACTGACCTTCGTTCAACTCACACACAGTCCCTATCTGTCCCCACATTGTCTTGTCCTGGAGATAGAGAGGTTTGTCCTGGGGTTACCTGGGCCAGGGGTGGGGAAGGGCTAAGGGAGGGAAGGGCAGAGTCAGGTGTTAGGAGCATCTGAGTGCAGAAGAAAGGGCGCTATGTGGCTAATGAGGAGCTCCTTTTCCATGGGACAGGGAACAGGTTTCCATTTACAGAGGGAAACGCTGGACAAAGGCCGCATTCTTCTTGTCGCATAGGCATAGTTTAAAGCCCACATTCATTTCTTACCACAGCCACGCAAGCAAGCTGGATCCCACACAAACGTGCCTTCTGGACAGGAAGTTTTTATGAACGTTTTAGAGAAGACAACAAAAACAAGAACAAAATCCAAAATGCCTGGTGGAGTCTGAAATCTCAAAAATCTCGAGATTCTCATGCATTTTGAGACCTTCTGAAACAATACGAATATTCTCCTTGGTAAGTCAATCAGAAAACTCACTCTTTGAAAAAAAAATACTCTGTTTTTCTCAAGTTGGAGAACTGAAATAATGGAGAACGTCTCTGCTCTTAATTTCTCTAAGCAGATGAAGTCTAGAATGCATGCAGCTCCCGTCACATCCAGTTAGCAGGACAAGGATAGCAGGACACATGTGAATTCCAGCTTGCAGGGCACCCAGACATTTTCCTTCATTCACTGAAGAATTGCTAGCACCAGCCATTAAGAAGAGGAAATGCCAATTCTTCACCTTGAGGTAAACTAGGGGCTCAAGCCAAAGTGTCTAAATGATTCAAAATCTATAATTAAGCATAGCCTTGGTATTAAATGGCCATAATCCTCTCTTTATCATCAACTTGCTGCAATAGTTTCTGACTTAATTTACTAGTTTAACTCTCCATGAACAACTTTTTGGTCAATTGCTTTTCATTCACTTATGGTTTCTCCAGTTTTAATTTTAACTGGAATAAATGAACATATGGCTTTAACCTATAGTTTCTGTAGTTAAAAACAAAAGTGAATGATGTTATGTTTGTATGTATGCATGTATGCATTTGTTTATTTTCAGTCCCAAAAATCTCACCAATTTGATGTAGGAGGTTAAGCAAAATGGGAAAAAAAATTATTCTCATCTTTCATTGTAATTAAACTCAATGGTTCAACAACAATAAAATGGAGTGGTAATGTTATGGATGGTATTGTCTTTACCGAAAAGCTAATTATAGAAAGGGAGGTTACTAAAATACATTTTGCTAAAAAATTTCATAGTATAATTGATTCTTCTTATTAGCTCTTGTTATATTCTATAAAATCACCATGAACACAGAATTAACAAATACTGAACTATTTCTCCCACGAGAAATCCAGGGTTAGTTTACTTCAAGTCTCTGGTCATGATATTTTTATCAACTGATCAATGCATAGACTTCTTTTATGTGTGTTTCTTTTTAAAGGCAACCTGTTTAATATATATCATTTATTCATTAACACCAAACTCACAGCCAACAGCACTACAACTCATGCCTGAATGCAGCTGTACTTCCTGTGTGAGGCACAGCACAGCCTCCTTGCACTGAGGAACATTAGGTAGCCCTTCAGCACTGTATTGGGGGCAACCATATTACCTACAAAAATCACACACATGTTGAAAACGTGGCACTAAATAGACTAAAATAAGAATACTCGTTTACATTAGGAGAAGTGAAACAAGAAGACATAGTGTTACCTTGTTCAACCTCAGCTGGGGACTCAAATTTTGGCCACTCTATACATGTTCATGAATGACCTTGAAAACACCATGAGTACTGGTTTGGGGGTTACAAATAAATTTTAATGAGTAGGCACATTTGCAAATACAGAATCTATGAATAATGAAGGTCAACTGTACTTCTGAAAGTATCATTTAAAGCATTTATATTCTGTATTAAATTGTTCTTTTGCCGTTACCAACACTGTCACTTATGAGTATTTCAACCTTTTTTATGTAACTTTTTCTTTTTAGAAAAATCCTTTGGAATTTTGAAAAAAAAATTCCTTTGGTTATTACTCCACAGACTCGCCCTCTAATTCACTGCCATTTTGTGTTGTTGTTGACATGTAAATCAAGAGATGTAAAAGAAACTGTGGCAGGTGCTGTCTGTGCCCCACTCACAGCCCCTCAACGCACCCTGAATAGAACTTGCAGACATGCTTGAAGCTGTCTTTGCTTCTTTGCCTGAAAACATTCTCTGTCCAAAGGAATATGGTACACACACACACACACACACACACACACGCGCGCGCACACGGCAGACAGGAAGTGAAGCAGACTTAACCCCTCACAAATAATCAAATGCCCCAGCTCCGAACCCCTGGGTGGGACAGTTCTGAGTCAGGTTCCACATCACCTCTCACAGTGTCCTAGCAAGATTATTCCATGTTGCCTACAACACACACCTGCTCAGTCATGCCCCCAGTGTTGACTGTCTCAAAACCCCACTCTATGGATTGCCTCTTACAGCAACTCCATTTACTCAAATCCTTGAATCAGGTTTTGCTTTTATGGACACTCAAATGCAAGTAGAATTCTCCCTGAGAATACTAAAGAAGCAACTTGCATTTCTGCAGACTTGTTTGAGCAGCCAGCTTAGAGCCTCGGCAGGGCCTACTGAAATGGCGTCCAACTGTATACCAGCCCCCGTTCTGCCATTACTCAATTCCTCCCTGTCTATGTTCGTTGTTTCCTATGGCTACTGTAACACATCACTGCAACTGGGTTGCTTAAACAATGAAAATGTATTCTTTCAGGTGAAGCAGAGCCTTTCTCTCAAGGCTGTAAGAAGAGAGATTCTGTCCCATGCCTGTGTGGCTGGCATTCCTGGTGTTCGTTGGCTTGTAGATGTGTTGCTACAATGTCTCTTTCTGTCATTAGGGCGTTCTCCCTGTGTGTCTGTGTTGATGTCTTTTTGCCTCTTCTTATAAAGACACAAGTCATTGAATTAGGGTTCACTCTAGGAGCTCGTCTTAACTTGACTATATCTGAATAGACTCTATTTCCAAATAATGTCACATGTTCAGTGGGTTAGGACTTAAGCATATCATTTTGGAGATGTGATTCAACTGACAATGGTGCCTTACAACCTGTATCTATGAAATGTAAATGTTTGACAAAAAAGATGATCTCTGAGACCCCTTTTAGCTCTGTGGTTCTATAATTTAGACTTTAATGATGAGTATAACTGTTGCTGCTATTGTTCCTTTTCTCTTTACTCTTACCTTCTCTTATCACCCCAGAATAATCTAATTATGGTTTTGTCTACTAATAAATATACATATCACTGCATATGGATCAAATTGATGTCTCTTAAAATAATCATATTTCCAGCCCTAAGCATTTAACTCTCCAATCCAACCTAAGATACTCCTTTAACATTTATAAAATATTTTTAGATCACTGGGTGAAAGTAACAATTACTAATGACATGAATTTCCTAAGGGACAATATGTTGCTAAAGACATGTTGCTCAGGAACAATCAAATAAAAAATTAATGTAAGAATTTATTATGCCCCAAATTCAATGTGGGTTTGCAAAATTCAGGGTACCTTCCACAGGGTTTAATTTGCGTTTCCTGCCAGAGAACATGTATTAATGGGGCTGACAGTATTTTATTTTTCTCTAAGCTATAATGTATTTGGTACAACTACAGTACTATTGACTGGAAATGAAAACAACAGATATAAATAATATCATTTACCCCGAGGAGCAAAGCTTTAGAAAGACTGCTCTCCTGAAGGTTGTTTTCTTTCTGATTGCTTATTTTGTAAGATTTTTACTTTTTTTTTTTTAATGTTCTGTTTATGCTACAGCAGCCAATGGAAATAAAAGTAAATTGCCCTGTGAAGGCGGTAAACAAGCTGGCTCCGGCTCTGTGCAGCAGGGCTCCAAACCAGCTGACGGGCAAGAAGAGGCCTGGATTCCAGTCCCGGATAGCAGCAGAGCAGGAGCGCTGAGCCCCAGGCCATTAAAGCCTTTGGGCTTCAGTGACAGGAAGTCACATACATTTGGTGTCATTTTAAGCTGCTGAGAGAGACAGATGCACCCAGATCAATATCTCTGCGTAGTATCAAAGGCATATTGTTATCTCACCGGGCGTTTCTGACCAGGGAGAACAACACAACTCTTATTCCATCGGAACATGAAGGAGCCTCCGGGGTCTTTTCCCTTTTTCTGATCAAAGGGCTGAGATAAAGGCTTAGCAGGTGACTGGGATCTTATATTTGGAAACTTCCTTCAGCTCAAAGATATTATGGCTATTTTAATCTAGTTATATTGCTGTTGCTTATTGGTTTCTACATAGAGAGGCTATTTATGAGCTAATGACCGCAGTAACTCTTCTGACCTTTTCTGACTCTAAGGAAGAGTGAAATGGTTCATCTGTTTTACGTACTGTGGAGGAAGCCCATTGGCATCCTACCTGTAGCATTTGTATGCAAGTTTAAAATGCTCATTAAACTCTTTCTCAAGATGGACAATTAAATATCACCACCGCTAGTGCGAGAATAAGGTGAGGGATGAGTGAGCTTCCTTCCAGAAGTTACCCAGGCAGAGGCGAGCTGAGAATTCAGGTGATCTACTCTAAAAGAAAAAGAACTTTTTTTCTTTTTATATTAACAGGATAATTGGCCCAATTTTCCACTTCACACTGTGGGTAAACACACAGCTAGACACCTCCGACAGGAAGCTTTTCCATGGCATTCCTATTTTCAGCGGGTGCCTCCACCGTCTGACCATATGGCATTGTAGTCACAGCCAACGGGAACGCACGGGCCTTTCCTGTCCCGTGTAATGTTCTGCAGCTACTTCAGCAGGTGGTGGGAAAAGGTCTTATTGCCACATGCCTGGAAAGTGAAAAAGTAGCAAAAAAAAAATGAAATGCATTTTAAAAGCTGGAGATTAGATGAGATCACTTGGATCTCCAAAGGGAGAAACAGCAGAGAGTGCTCGCTCAGTCCCAGTTCACTCTGGCGCCCATACTGCGAACCACAGCATCACGGTCATAACTCAAGTCAATTCGGATAGAAGGCAGGTGGCTTCTGAAGTAGCTGTGTCCCAGAACCAAAAATAGATGTGCTTTTCTTGTGCGGTTGAAAACTTCTCCATCACTCACATTGTGTTCCTTAACATGTATCTTTTCATTAACCTACCTACACCGTTGACTTGTTTTGGTAAGAACAATTTCAAAAGAGTGAAAATCTGTGGAAACATTATGAGAAGGATACTCCATGTGCTGTGATAGTAACATCTAGTGCCTTTCTCCTGGCGTCATCACTAAGCACAGAATGCTTGTTATAATGTTTTTATTCTCTTACAAAAAATTTTGGTAAGCCAAGATAGGCCAACAATTTACTTGTTAAGTATTAAAAGTACATTCCCAAGGACTTACTCTGAGTAGTTCAAGGTTTCCAGCCTGAACTGGAAAATGGGCTTACAGCCAGCACCTGCTAATAATGTTCCCAGAGCCTAAAGCTCCACTGAACAGCTACGCACAGGACATAATTTTGGGTGCCCATTAAAATATTTTAAATTCCCCAAATCTGGACTTTAATGGTTTACATATTCTCATGTCACTTCCTCTGCCCAGTGATTTCTACTTCAGAGAGTCTTTTAAATGTTAATTAATTAGATAATGTGTTCATGCTGTACCTTTAAGTCCAACTCACAATTGGATCTGGCATATGGTGCCAAAGGAATCTGTCCCAAGACACTACTGAAATGCACACAGCACCTCAGAAGAACCCTTCCCATGTGGTCTCATTCCCTGCAGCAAATTAGCAGAAGTGCGCAAAGGGAAAGTATCTAAGAACTAAAGATGCTAAAAGTGGCTGTAAGCTCAGGAGAGACTTTACAAAAGGAGAAAACATGTTTTCCATCTTTCATCATTAGCCGTTGTATATACATAAGGAGTTGTTGTATTTTGCTGGAAAAGTCATGCTGTTAAATTGGTTCATTCACTTATTCATGAAACAAACATAAATTGAGTTGGATGAGGGCCAAGGATTTTGCTAGGAGCTGAGGAGCTTGTGGTAAGACATGGCCCCCGCCTTCCAGGAGCGCAGAGTTTAGTGCGACAGACAGTAAGAGGAGTAACGTAAATATAATACTATTTCATTTTAATAAATTGCATATGATGAGATGTGCGAGTGATGGACGCTGCGGTGCATGGTCCAGACCCCTCTCCGCAGGCGGTCGTCGCCGGGCCCGGGAGCGCTGGCTGTTGGAGGCTCGCCACCAAAGCCTCACCGGGATCCACCCCTGAGGAAGGCAGCTGCCATGGCCCAGATTCACCCCTTCCCTGAGGCAGCCCCATCCAGGGACTGGTCAAGGCAGGTTTACAGCAACTCAGCCCCTTGCATTAACTCAGACAACTCTCGAGGACCATCCCGCCGCCACACTCCCTGGGAGATCAGCTGAAGTCTCTGTTTCAGCTGCATCACCTTCAGCTCCTCCTGCTCAGCCCTGCTTCCTGCCTCCCGAGCAGTGCTGCTCCAGCCACATCCCCAGTGTGCTTCTTCTGTACACAGATCTACGTCTCACCGGCTGCTTCCTGGGGAACTTAACCCGTCAGGGTTGTTGCCAAAGGCAGCCAGCAAACGCAGCCAGTCACCTCCCTAGGAGACCCTTCGCCCACGGTGCGCAGAGCACGGATAGCCCCTGGTTTGCAGTAGTGTTGCAAGTGTTAGAACTTGCAGGTTCTAACACTATCTAGGCTGAGATAGTGATGGGAGGGGATCCAAGGGCAGATGGTGTACCATAAACCCTAGGGCAGAGGTCCCCAACCTTTCTGGCACCAGAGGCTGGTTTCATGGAAGACAAGTTTCCCACAGACCTGGAGAGGGTGTGTGTGGTGCAGAGCTCAGGTGGTGAAGCACGGCTCCTTGCCTAATAGGCCACAGACTGGTACTGGGCCACAGCCTGGGGGTTCAGGACCACAGCCCTAGGGGACATGTAGCAACAACAGCTGCAGACATTTTGGTCATGACAACTGAGGAAGGGGAGTTGCTACTGGAATCAGGTGGGCAGAGGCCAGGGCTGCACAGTGCACAGGGCAGCCTCGCAACACAGAACGGGCAGGCTCCAGATGTCAATGGTGCCGAGGCTGGCAAACCTTGCTCTCTCTTAGAGAGAGAAAACGGAAGGCTGGGAGTGTTTGATTTAAGACAAGTGAGGGCCTCTGTTATGACTGGATGTCTGTGTTCCCCCTAAGTCATATGCTGACGCCCTCACCCTCATTATGATGGTCTTCGGAGGTGGAAACTTTGGGAGGTGATTCCATTTAGATGGGGTCATGAGGGTGGAACCTCTCTGATGGCAGCTATTCCCTTATGAGCAACAGGAAGAGACACCAGAGCACAGTCCCAGCCTCTCTCTCTCTGTCTCTGTCTATCCCTCTCTCCATTGTGTAAGGATATAGAACACTATCAGAAAGGTAGTTGTCTGAAAACCAAAAGGAAGGCCTCCACCATGAAACAAATTGACAATTGACCAGCACCTTGAACCTGGACATGCCAGCCTCCAAAACTTGGAGAAATAAATGTCTTTACCTGAAGCTATCCCGTCTATGGTAAATTTGTTATAGCAACGTGAGCTGACTAAGACACCCTCCTTGTCAAAATATGCAGATTATCCTCTTCTTCAGCTGGTGGACAGGAGAAGCTGAGAATCCAAGGCAGCAGTGTCTTGTCAGGGTTGTGGGGCCCCAGCGGAGACTGAAATCTTAACACAGCACAACTGCCATGCTCAGGGTTCTGATTTCAAAATGGTAAGGCCCTGAACACTGGGGTAGGGACACCTGGGCTTAGAAATCTTGAAGCCCTAGATGCCCTGAGCTCTGTGAGCCTGCAGAAGTGGCGTGAGTGTCCCTGCAGGGCTGGCACTCTTGCGTGTTGAAGACCATGAGTGCTCTCTGCCTTGCAGGACAGCCCCACCACCTGCTCTCAGCATCTGACCCCAAGTCTCCTTCTGGTCACAGCATGGCCAGACTCGGGAAGGGCAGTGTCTGCCAAGGGAGGAAGGGACTTTACAGAGAGGGATTCCAGGACTAGCCAACTTTTCCAGCAGGAGCCGGGAGACTTTTGAGAGGTTAAACTTTGAGAGTGTTCAATCACAGTAGACATGGAACATTGAGTAGGAAAAGATGAAGTCTACTGACATGAGCAACTCCTGTTATATGAGGTTATATCCGTGGCAAGGACCATGGTGAGTAGGGCCAGGGCTGTGAGGGCTCTGGGATGCTTGGAGAAGGTGAGGGCTCTCAACAAGTGAACTGAGAGTGCCGAAACTGCCATGTCAGGTGGAGAGAGAGGAGAAATGCTCCACGGACCAGACTGTAGTCTGGGAAGCACGTGCCAGAGGAAGGGTGGCCCAGTCACCACCAATCCATTGACCCTGGATGTGTGTGCCATTCCTGCGACTCTGAGCTCTGTGGTTCTGCAGACATTTGCCCCAGGGGGGGTTCCTCCTGAAGAAGGCCTCATTCTGAGCTGTGGCTGTCCCAGTCCCAGCAGGTGCCCCCTGCCGCGATTCCAGGAGGAAAGGCATTGTTATCCCGCAGGGCACCTGACCCTGTGTGCGGTTGTGAATGCCACTACGGAGATGTACAGGGTAAGCAGGGGCAGAGAGCAGAGTTGCATTAGCCTGGACAGTGTGGAGTCCTGGGGTGGTCGGCTGTATATACACGAGACAGCGCAGGCGTAAAGTCATGCAGTTGTTTAAAAACACGCAGGTCATCTGTTTACAAATGTCTCCGTGTATTCTGGGGTGGAGAATGAAGTGAAATACTACAGGTGAGCAAGCATTCGAGAAGATACTCAAGTTCAAGTGTTGAATAAATGAAAACAAATAATTAAAAACTATTTTTTTCACTTTTCCAATGTCAAGAATTTTAAAACAATAATACTTAATACAGACAACATTTCTGGGAAACAGGCTTCTCACCCACTCCGGAAGCACGAATTTGTATAATCTGTTAGGTGGCAGTTCAGTAAAATTACCCTTTGAACCAGTAATTACTTTTCTGGGAATGCACCCCAAGGCAATATACCTAAAAATGAAGAAAACAAAAGCTTGAGGAAGAAATACATTGAATGGAGTTGTTTACAAGAAGAAAAGGGGAAAAAGCAAAGAAACTGTTTAATATTATAAGCATATTTATCTATTTACTCAGCAGAATACTGAACAGTTTAATGATTATGGAAACTTTGTAATATTAGGAAATATAGATAGAATGATACTATTGAAATCATATAGTAAATGCTTTAAATGCAATGTCAAATATATAAAGTAATCCAATGTAGAAAGAATGAGTAGAAACATATAAAATATTTGCTAAAAATGGGAAGCTGTATCAGTGTAGACACAGCTTTTCTGTTATGTCAGAAAGTTGGAACTATTTTATGTGCAGAATAGTTTAATACTGCCCTGTGTTCAATTGACCCAATAAAACACTGTTTCTGGAATATTTTTCTGAATAAAATATGAGTGTAAATTATCAAGTGTGCTAGCCCCTTGTCATATATATAATATGTATTATATAATAGCTGTGTGCCTGCACAAAGGCTCCCAGACTAAGATGTCTTTGGGGCCAAAATCCAGCCCTGCTTCTGCTTCCTCTGGCCCACAGGGGTGACATTTCCAAAGGGTAGGTGGCCACTGCTGCCCTGGGGAGGACAGAATGGGTTTCAGACTGGTGGGCTCGATGAGGGACGCCTGTGTTTATTTGCTTTGCAGAATTCCACAGATCAAGTGATGTGAACCCTACCCACAGAGGACCTCAGGGTCAGGCAGGTCTGCCTCTCCTGGTACCTTATGTGGCCTCGGGGAACTTACTAACTTCTGTAAAATGAGAACGTGTAACTGAATTAGTGCGAGCCTGCGGGTGGCCTTCCCGCCACCTTCCCCACCGGAGACACTTCTGCTGGGTCCTCTCTGCCTCTTCTCATCCCCACTCCGCCTTCCAGTGAAGGTCCTGCCTCGCAGGGCCAGGCCAGGGCTGCGTGAAGCAGCCATGGGGAAACGCTGGCGCAGGTGCTGGGAAGCTGGTGGCGTGGGTCTGTCTGCCGGGACCCCAGAGACCTGGATGGGAAGACAAAATGGAAAAGAAGATCAGGATGAAGTGGCACGACACTACGTTTTGGCTGGAGTGGGTTTGAACGTACTTACATTGAGCTGACTTTTCAACAGCTTCAGTCCTCTGGCACTCCCGTCTGTCGGAGGCAGAGCTGCGACACAGTCACAGAACAGCCCCCACCAGTCGTGGTGAAGATGGGGAAGTGAGCTCGTTGCACGGGAGAGGTGCCTGGCACCTGCATTTCCTTCCCCATCCCCTTTCTACCACATGGCCAGGGATTAGGGAGACGCAGGTGGGCTGTCCATGGGCTGGGAGACTGAACCTGAAGCAGTTTCCATGCCATGGGCTCCCATGATTTGGGGAAATAATTTTTGGAAAATGGTGAGGCAAGCACGTGAGGAAAGCATGAACGTTGCAATAGCAGCCCCACGAGCTGGGTAAAACTTCCGACCAGGGGCGAGTTGAGTGCTGCGTGCTTCGGGGGTCACCGTCCCTTTCTTTGAGCTACTTTCTGGATTTTCCTGCAGTTTGGAGGGGCACACGGATAACAGCATTTGGAACATGCCGCTGGTGTGTGTCTCTGTGGTGCATTTGTGGCAGTTTCGCCATAATTACATGAGGGGTTTCCTTTCGTGAGATCACAACGCCACACCAGGAAACTCAGCCAGGCCGGGCAATCAGAGGACTGCGCCTTTAGCGCTCAGGCCGGAGCATGTCGCCGCGGACACATTGGGCCGCTGGAGGCGGCATGTGCTCCAAGCAGGCACAGGCGGTGAGAGCTGCTCCCTCTGGATTTGAAAGGATCTGGGATCCCCACGACGCCCTTTTCTGAGCTGGCAAGTGATGCGTTTCCTGGGCTGCTTTTCCTCTTGGGTTCAGGTGCCTGCAGGAGATAGGAGCCGGGAGTCCGATAAGCAGCCCGCCGCCACCCGGCTGTGATCCCGGCGAGGCTGCAGAATAAACAGGCAGCGAAGTAATGAATGAGGCTCATCCGGCAACAAAGGCCCGTCGTGGTCCAGCCGCGCGGGGTGGGGGGAGAAGGCCACGGGGGCTTTGTTTGAATCCCTCCCTTCAGCCTGCTCCAATTTGGGAACTCTGAGACTGGTGACCCACATGCTTTGAATGGATTTTTCTATTTTTGTCACTGCCTCTGCTGCCGCCGACAGATTCTGGCATTTTCTACTCTTTTTGCATCGCTTGCTGCCTGGATAGAGACAAAAACATAATGCGCTGGGCCAAGGCTGCTAAGAATCAGGGCACCAGAGAAATTGGAACAAAGATGAAAAACAATATACCTCTTCCGCGTGTTATCTGTTCCCTGCCAGCCTGTGGCACTTTGTCATGTCGCTGGCGGGGGCTTATTTACTCTGAATTAGCATTCTGGTGACTTCTTGCTATTACAATGATCTTTAGAAAATTAGCCTGCTCTTGTCCCAAAACAACAGCTGTAGAGGTTTTGTACACGAGACAAGTTTACCAGGACACACACATGCGCATGCGTGCACACACACACACACACACACACACACACACACACGGAGGCATTTGTTTTTATTTACTTATTTTAATTGACAAAATTGGTTATACTGTATGTATGGTGTACAGCATGAAGATTTGAAATTTGTGTACCTGGGCTAAAACAAGCTCATTAACATACCTATTACCGCACATATTTTTTTTGTGGTGAAAACACTTAAAAATCGACTTTCTTAATAGTTTTCAAATATGCAAGATATTGTTATTAACTAGTTTTTTATAGTAACTTTTAATATGCACTAAAGTTGATAGAAACAAGGACGATAATGTCAGATATTAACGCTTTATAGTAAAGCTTAGAGTAGACCACGGGAATGGAAACCGAGAGAGAGCTGACGAACCTCAGCAAGGTGGATGATAGTCGAGATGGTCTTTAGGTGGGAGACGCACTTGCTGTGCCAGAATTGGCCAACTCAAGACATCGGGGCTCTGTGTCCTTCAGCTGGTGCAGGTCAACTCCCAGGGTTGGAGCAACCCCAGAGGCCTGGAGGGAGGTGCAACATCTTTCTGGTGTCTCAGGGCAGCTATTCTGGAGCAGAAGGCATCTAAAAATTAAATGATCAGGGAGCCAAACACAAATCAGAAGTAGTCAACTTAGAATTGGCCATCTTCCCCCTACCCTCAGTACCTAGCAAAGTATCTGGCCAAAAATATTGCTACAAGTATGTTTCTAGAGTGAGTGGGTCAATAAATAAATGTATTTTTTTTTCTGTCTTGTTTTAGTCTGTTATGACACAGATGCAAACATTTGCACAAGGTCTTCTGTTTCTCATTTAATCTTTATTTCACTTAGGGCATGGCCAAAAGAGACTTAATATTGTTATAAATCTCTTCACTGGTGTCATCCAAACACTGAATTTCAGGATAAGGAAGAAGGTGATGGCAATATTAGACAAGTGAGAGGTCATAAAAAGGGTCCTTGTGAAGGCCAAATCCTGGAAGACTTATTCTCCTTAATTCTGTCACCTAAGGAGACAGAGGGGCCGACGGGTTCTGCAGAAGGGGTCTGTGAGACCCTGAGCAGGAGGGGTCAAAGTGTTACGGAGATTGTTCCAGAATTAGTGTAGCCCTCAACTCCAGAGCCTTGCCCAGTGTAGCGGGACTGCGTTAGTTTCCTGTGGCTGCTGTAACAACGTGCCACAGACTGGGTGGCTCAAACAACAGAAGTCTATTGTCTCACCATTCCCGAAGCTGGAAGTCCAAGATGGAAGCATCCACAGGGCTGGTTCCCTCTGAGGGGCCGTAGTAAGAATCTGTTCCATGCCTCTCTCCTGGCTTCCGACAGATTCCTAGCAATCCGTGGTGTTCCTTGGCTCATGGAAATGTCACCCTGACCTCTGCCCTCATCTTCACATGGCATTCCCCCCCTGTGTGTGTTTCCATCCAATTCCTCCCTTTTTAAAAAAACACCACTCATGTGGGGTTAGAGCCCACCTTAATGACTTCTGAACTTGATCACCTCTGTAAAGACTATTTGCAAATGAGGTCACATTTTGGGGTAACAGAGGTCAGGACTTCTACATACATTTTGGGGCCACAACTCAACCCATAGCAGGTACCAATGGAAATTCCACCATGCCTGGTCAAGCTTTGCCCTGGGGACATGTGCCGTGTGACTCGTGTATGGTGAGGCGCTTGCTCCTGAGGCCCCTGGATGGAGCTCACTGCACAATCAGAGAAAGCTTACAAACAGCATTAAAATTAAATATTTATCCTGGTCTTTCATAACCCTACTTACATGAGGGACAGTTATTGTGATGCTATTAGCTTTACCAGTATATAGTTCTTGGCAATAAAAGGACCTGTACATAATTAGTTTGTATGAAGGAAACAATCTTGGCAAACATTAAACATTTCATAAAAATATTAATAACTCAAAATAACAACATATCATACTTGGCCATAGAATCGACAGCCCTGGGCTCAGAGCATGCCAGCGTTGTAAAGGATTCATAAAGCAAACGTGCGCCTGTCACTTTAATCCCAAATGGGGCAGGCAGACCCTGGCCCTCTGCAGGGGCCTGCAGGGACGCCCTTGTGCTGCACAGAGACAGCCCGCTCCCCACAGCCCGTGCACCGCAGAGCCCAGTGAGGAGTGAAACCGCTGCGGCTCCAACCAGATGGCAGGTGCGAGTGCTGCGTGTGCAAACCCCGCCGTGATTCCCAGTTTCACTCGGGGCTCTTGGGATCAAGGTAATATGTTCTGCCAGAAGTCCAGTTTCTTAGAAATAATCTTCAAGAAAGTGACTTGTGTCACTTAAACTGTGACACAAATGAAACCATGAAGCGATTATTATTACAGTTGTCATTATTGTGGTTTCTTGTTCCAACGCTGCACGTATTACCTTCTTGTTGTATTTGCATGCAGCTTCATTCCCAGGCTGGAGGAGTAGACGTTTGTGTCGGGTGGCGACATTCTAAGGTGAGTCCCAGTGACCCTTCTGTGTACAGCGCTTTACACAACCCCCTTCCCTTGAGCGTGGGCTGGAACTAGTGACTTGCCTCTAATGAAATGAGTACCTACAGCAAAGAGGATGGGATGCCATTTCTGAGATCAGGTTACAAAAGGAGTGGACTTCTGTCTTACTGGCTCCTCTCTCCCCGTCTCTCCCCCTCTCTGCCTTCCCCACCCCACCTTCTCCTCCTCTTACCCTCCCCCTTCCTGTCTCCCCTTCCCCCCTCCCTCTTTCTGTTCCCTTCCCCTTTCCCCCTTTCTCCCCTTCTCTGCCCCCTACCTGTCTCTTTCTCTGGCCCTCTCTCCCCATCTCTTCCCAAATGCTTGCTCTGGTGAAGCAAGCTAGAAAGCTCATATGGCAAAGGACTGACGGCGGCCTCTGTCCAACCACCAATAGGGAACTGAGACCCTCATCCCACACTCTCGAGAGAATTAATCCTGCCACACATTTGAGCTCAGAAGTCATCCTTGCCAGGTGAGCTTTGAGATGAATATAGCCCTAAATCTTTGGTCTGGGCCTGTGAAAGGCTCTGAGCTGGAGGGCCAGCTGAGCCACGTTGGGATTCCCGATCATATCAATGCAACTCTGAACAGTACACGTTGTGTCAGCTGTTTTAGGGATAGCATCGCCCCTTCCATTCACATGCTGAAGCCCTGTCCTCAGTGTGACTGTATTTGGAGACGGTGTCCTTAGGGAGTTAATTAAGGTCCAAGTAGGTCATAAGGGTGGGCTCTAATCCAATGGGACTGGCGTCCTCATAAGAAGAGTTAGGACGCAGACATGTGCACACACAGAGCCCACGTGAGGCCACAGCCAGAAGGTAGCAGTCTCCTAGCCAAGGAGAGAGGCCTTAGGAGAAATCAAACCTGCTGACACCTTGATCTTGGACTTTCAGCCTCCAGACTGTGAGAAAATAAATTTCTCTTACTTAAGCCACCTGTCTGTGGTATTTTGTTGCAGTAGCTCTAGCAGACTAACACAAGCCGCTGAGTTTTGGAGTAATATGATACGCAGATATAGATCACTAATACAACAGTCGCCAGGCATTGATTTTCTATTCGCCCTCGGCTGAAACAAAACAGAACAAGGCAAAGTCTCTGCCCTTAGGAATCTCATAGTTTGCAGAAGAGGACCAACGATGAAATGAAGTAAAGGAGGCGAAAACAATGAAATAATCATGTTACTATCATGATGGGCAAAATGCAATTGGGGATTTGGAAAGGGGGCACTTTACTCAGTCCCGCAGTGGGAGGAAAAAGAAACAAACCCCATTTCTCTGAGGGATGGTGGCTTAGGGCCACTTAAAGGATGACTTGAAGTTTTACAGGCTGACCAGGGAGGAGAGGAACGTTTATCAAGTGGGAACTGCTTTTGTTGAGGGCATGAACACAAGAGATGACATAAGGCGTCCTCGTTACTGACCACGAGCTGGGTGGGGTACGGGGCGTACACGGACATTGTATTTCATCTTCCTCACAGTCTGCTGAGGCTGCCTCCATAATTAGCTCCATTTTGTGATGACGTAAATGGAGGATGAACAAGGTTAAGTGAGCTGCCCAAGGTCATACAGCTCAGAGGTTGCCAAGATTTCACACCCAGGTCCACAGGGTGAGAAGAGAAGAGGCTCTTAGGGGACACACTCTTCAAAAAGGTCAAAGGAAAAGGCCCAGGGAAGAAACTGAGCAGAGGCAGTGTGAGGGATGAAAGGGAAATTGGCGACATCCCAGAGTCAAAGGGAAGCGTTCTCCAGGTTGGGATCATGTTTGCTGCCAAAGCAGTGAACACACAGATGAAGGAGTGCTGGGGATCTACAGTGACAAGTTTCAATGGTTTCATAAGGAGAGAAACAGGTTTCTGATGGATGTGTGGGAGCAGTAACAATGGAGAAATAGGGTTGTAAAATAAAAAGGAAATAGGGCAATGGTTTGATCATCTTGGGATAAATTCTGATGTGCAGAACTTTCCTTATTTGACACCTTCCCTGTTTGATGCTAGAAGTTCTTTCAATTTAGTTGGGTTTAAAGGTGCAGACACCAGCATACTCCTCTTGGTGAACCTTTTCTTCTTTTTTAATTGACCTAGAGTATCACTGCCAAGCACGCCACCAGACCTTGGACTTCAGCCTGTGGGTGGGGAGAGTGAACAACGAATGCTTTCCTTTTCAGCAAGGTTCCACAGGGGCACCACGGAGAGACCTGCCGATAGTTGACATGCACATGGAGGACATATCTCATGGCAAAGGCTCCCTCCGGCAAGGTCCCCAGCCCCACCCAACCCTGGAGCAGGAGGTCATTGAGCTCTTTTGCCAAAGAGAGGGTTGAATTGGAAAAAATCAGACTTGAGAATTTCTTGCAATTTTGATTTTTATAAAATCTCATGAAGGCCTCTCTCTGAGCCTTGGCCCATAATACTCCTTAGTTTCCACACCACGTAGAACACCTATGAAGCCAGCACACTTTCCTAGGATTCCTCAAGCTAACACTGTTTTGTTTCTAATTTGCCTTACCCTGACATCCCAGAGAGTCATGCTTATAAGGAGCCATGATTTCTAGAAAGTTCTGCCTTCATACGCACACAGAATATATTAGACAATGAAAGCGTGACCCCTCTGTGAGTGGAATGATTATTGAGGCAGGGTCTTAGCGGAGAGGAAGATGGCTAAGGGAGAAGGCAGAGCAAGAGGCATGATGGATTGAAGGCAAGAAACCAGGGAGATCATGGGCGGAGGGGGCATGTGGGAGGACATGTCCTATTTCATGTCCATTCTATAAAGGACACACAGATTTAGGTGATGTTGAATTAGAATGTTGATTTTGCATTAATATAGTCCTGCAAGGTCCTGAGAAGATCATACACCTCCTGTATGTGGCATGGTGGAGCCGGATGGACAGCCTCAGTGAAGCATGACCTTTGGTGCACACTATTGGCTGTGGAGAGGGGACCACAGTGGGACCCATCACAATAGAGTATGTTGAAGTCATGGTGGGAGTTTTATAGGTGTCAGAACAACCAAAAGGATGTGGTATCTGCTATTTGTCAATGGTAACGATGCAAAGCTATCAAATGGCCCTAGAAACTAAACAGAGCTGTGTGCGCCATCTGATGCAGAGACCTGCAATAACCCTGACCAAATCAGCTGTGCTAGAATGCCCAGGCTGAACCAGCCACCACACTCGTCCCACTGACCCTCTACATAGTGCTTACCATGAACTGGTACTTCTCTTGTTAATTCATATTGTTGTTTATTATCTGATGCACTGGCTGCTTGCTTTGCTTGTCTCCATCCTCCCAAAACTGTAACCTTCATGACATGGGGGCTAGTATCCTTCTCATCCTCTGTTGTCTCTCCCACTCCTAGAATAACAGTGGCCGGCACATCAGAAGTGGCTGCTCACACGTTGAAATTCATGAGTGTAGTCACCATTCCACACCCACCTTCATTTTTCCCAATGTCTTTCCTGCTTTACTTCTTGAGAGGGTACAGGAATAACAAGGTAAAAGATAAAACTTGTAATCACGATCATGTCATTAATTTTCTTGGTGAGCGCGATGGGTTGAATTATGTCTCCCACAAAAAGACATGTTGAAGTCCCAAATCCCAGTGCCTCAGAATGTGACTGTATTTGGAAGTAGGGCTGTTGCAGATATATACTGTGGAGTACTACTCAGTCATAAAAAATGATGAACTATTACCTCTTCTATTAACCTTGATGGAACTGGAGACCATTATTATAAGTGAAGTATCACAAGAAAGGAAAAAAACCACAGGTACTCATCATTAAATTGAAACTAATATATCAACTCTTATGTGCACATATGGAAGTAACATACATTGGAAATCAAGTAAGTGGGAGGGGGAAGAAAGGGGTGGGTAATTCACACGTAACAGGTACAATGCACACTATCTTGGGGATGGAGACACTTATGACTTTGACTCAAATGGTACAGGGCAATTTTTGTAACAAAAATATTTGTGCCCCCATAATATTCTGAAATAAAAAAATAAAAACATAGTGCTGGAAGTCCTAGCTAGAGCAATCAGACAAGAAAAGGAAACAAGGGTATCCAAATGGAAAAAGATTAGGTCAAAGTATTGCTCTTTGCTGACAATCTGATCTTATATCTAGAAAACCCCAAAGATTCTTCCATGAGACTATTGGAATTGATAAACAGATTTAACAAAGTCTCAGGTTACTAAATAAATGTACAGAAATCAGTAGCATTCCTATATGCCAACAACAGTCAAACTGAGAACCAAATCAAAGACTCAATACCCTTCACAATAGCAACAAAAACCAGAAAATGCCTAGAAATATATTTAACTAATGAGGTGAAAGACCTCTACAGGGAGAACTATGAAATACCAAGGAAGGAAATAGCAAAGGATGTAAACAAGTGCAAAACCATACCATCCTTTGGGTCAGCAGAATAAACTTTGTTAAAATGTCTATACTACCCAAAGTGATCTACAGATTCAATGCAATCCCTATTAAAATACCAATATAATTTTTTTGCAGATCTAGAAAAAATAATTCTACGCTTCGTATGGAACCAGAGAAGACCTCTTATAGCAAAAGCAATCTTAAACAAAAAGAACAAATTGGGAGACATCAATTTACCAGACTTCAAGCTATACTACAAGGCAATAGTAATTAAAATAGCATGGTACTAGCACAAGAACAGAGACACAGACCAATGGAACAGAACTGAGAACCCAGATATAAAACCACCCTTATATAGCCATCTGATCTTTGACAAAGCAGACAAAAATCTACACTGGAGAAAATAATCTTTATTCAATAAATGGTGCTGGGAAAACTGGATAGGCACATGTACAAGACTGAAAAAACAGGATTTGCACTCTCACCTCTCACAAAAATCAACCCACAGTGGATAACAGACTTAAACCTAAGGCATATAACTATAAGAATTCTAGAAGAAAATGTTGGAAAAACTCTTGGAGACATTGGCATAGGCAAAGAATTTATGAAGAAGACCCCAAAGGCAATCATGGCAGAAACAAAAATAAATAAATAAATTGGACCTGATTAAATTAAAAAGTTTCTGCACAGCCAAGAAAACTATCATAAGAGCAAACAGAAAACTCACAGAATGGGAGAAAATATTCGCATGCTACACATCCAATAAAAGATTGATAAATATAATATATATAGAACTCAAGAAAATCAGCAAGAAAAAAATAAAATAACCCTATTAAAAAGTGGCCAAAGGACATGAACAGAAACTTTTCAAAAGAAGACAGACTAATGGCCAACAAACATGAAAAAATGCTCAGTATCTCTAATCATCAGGGAAATGCAAATCAAAACCACAATGAAATATTATTTAACTCCAGTGAGAATGGTTTTTATCAAAAAGTCCCAAAACAATAAATGTTGGCATGGATGTGGAGAGATAGGAACACTCATACACTGCTGGTAGGACCACAAACTAGTGCAACCTCTATGGAAAGTAATATGGAGATACCTCTAAGAGCTAAAAGTAGAACTACCATTGGATCCAGCAATCCTATTACTGGGCATCTACCCAAAGGAAAAAAGACATTCTATAAAAAAATAAATCTACACTAGAATGTTTATAGCAGCACAATTCACAGTTATAAAGATGTGGAAACAACCCAACTGCCTGTCAATCCATGAGTGGTTTAATAAAATATGGTATATGTATACCATGGAGTACTACTCAATCATAAAAAACGATGGTGATCTAGCACCTCTTGTATTATCCTGGACAGAGCTGGAGCCCATTCTACTAAGTGAAGTATCCCAAGAATGGAAAAATAAGCACCACATGTACGCACCATCAAATTGATATTAACTGATCAACCTTTAAGTGCACATATATTGGTAACATTCATCAGATGTCAGGCAGATGGGAGGAGGGGAAGGGCATGGGTGTATTCTAATGGATGCACACCATCTGGGGGATGGATATGCTTCAAGCTCTGACTCAGATGGGGCAAAGGCAATATATGTGACCTAGACATTTGTACCCTGTAATATGCTTAAATAATTTAAAAAATCTGAATAGAAATAAAATCAAATGTTAACAATGGGGAAAAATTTAAATAAATAAATAAAACACAAATGAAAGCAAACTTCTCAAAATAAAAGATGAGGTCACACTGGAGTAGATGAGCCCCTAATACAACACGACGGATGTCCTTGTAAGAAGACAGCCACGTGAAGACAGGAAGGATACCATGTTACAATGGGAGCTGAGACTGGAGCGATGCAGGCTTGGGGCTCCCAGAAGCTGGTGACAGAAAAGAAGTATTCTTCTACAGGTTGCAGAGGGAATCTGGCCCTGGGGACATCTTGATTTTGGACTTTTAGACTCCAGAACTATTGTTTTAAGCCGCCCAGTCTGTGCTACACTTTGTCACAGCAGCCCTGGGAAAATATCAGTAATATACTGTGAATCCTGTGACTTCTCTAAGCCTCAAAATGGGAACAATGAGTCTTACCTAAAACTATTAATAAAAATTAAAAGTAAATCCTCATTAAATTAATGTATATTCTGCTATATCTTTCATCTTTCAAGTTCAGGCAATTTGCTTAGTGAGACAGCAATAAGTCAGTTCCAGCAACAATTTTGTCACTAAGTTGCCCTGAGCCTTCTCTTTAAAACTAGCACTGAGGCACTTGCTCTGCTCACCTTCACCCACCCACATATAAATGCAACAGCTCTTACATATTTCATTGATTTGTGATTGATATCCCATCTACTTCCGACATAGATTGGAGGCACCTTCCCATCCAAACGTGGATGCGAGTTTTATGCATTCCAAGTATGAAAGCACTGCGAGGACAAGACAGTAAAGCACATGGTAATATATGGTTATGTGGCGCACTGCATGCCGAAAGGGCGATCAATTTTTTGTGACTCACGTATGAAGATGTATCTTTCTCATACCGTGTGACTTGGGTTATTTCATTTATTTATTTCATCAATTTTGTTCTTTTGTTTTCCTAGCGATTTCTGGGAATGACAAACTGATCATGGTTTAATACAAACTGTGAATCTTATACTCTCCTGTGTGTGACTTACAAGGTAATGAATGGCGGGGGTGGGGTGGCCTTTCCAAGACGCTCTCGGGTTTTCTCTGTCTTCAGGCAGTGTTCTGTTTGATTGATCGGTTGCAGGTCACACATCAATTTCTGTTTAGCAATGCAGGCGGCATGCGCGGCGGCGCTGTGCCCGCGGGTCTGCTCTGCAGCCCTGCTCTGTTAAGGAAGGCGGGGAAGCCCGATGCTGCACGTTGGCCAAAAAGGTGAGGGCATCCCTCTTTCTATTCCCTCTTCTCCTATCAATTCTTTCAAGACCAAGTTCGAGGCAATTATCACTTATCATCCCATATGTTTTTTGTTTGCTTTACGATTCAATTAATTAAACAAGTGTTACTTTATATTGCTAAAATACTTTACAGTTTATAAATTACTTTTATTTGACAGTGATTATCTTTTCTGTGGGTTTTTTCAACTACCTGGTGAGAAAGCTCGTGTTTGAATCATGATTTTAATTTTCTAGGATCTTTGAAGGAGACCATGGAACCTCTCTGAGGCTGCTCTCTGGGGACGTGGAAAAGCTGACCCTGAGGGTCCATTGCTTGCTTTTGCCTACTCTCTCCATGATGCCGGGTACCTGTAGACAGATGTCTCTGAATTCTAAGAACGTACGGTGATGCACAGCATAGCAGACACTCAGTGCATGCGCGTTTGCTCTACCGATCAGGGCTGAGGATAGTTTGGGGCCAGGGCGCAAAGCAGAGATCACCCACGTGCTCATTATCTCCAGGGGACAACTTTGCTGGGTATACCCAGAGTGGAAAATTTCACCTCCATGAATCATCTTTTCCTCAATAAGATTTTTAGAAACATCTTAAATGCTTTTAGGTTCAGGAAAGACAATAGAAGGAAGCCCCAGAAAGCAGAGTACTTGTGATGGAAAGAGAATGCTGTGTCATGCACTTTGATGGCATAAAAGAAGACAGTAACTTTTTGCAGAGGACAGAAGGGACAATGTAGCTGGTGGCTGCCACTCTTCCCTTGGATGGAAGTTACAAGACACGTGATTTGATTCTTCTTTCCCCTTTTTCTAAAATCAACAGATATTGTGGCCTGTTTGTTGATCCTACTAATGGAACACATACATTAAAAACAAACAAGTCGGGGGATTGTGATCTCCTTTCGTGTTGAAGAGTCTTTGATTTCTGCTTTCTGCCTGAACTCTTTTACCACCCAGTGTATATCTTAGTGGATCATCTCAAGTGTATCTTTCCTTAGACTCTTGAGGGAAGCGAATTCCCATTTTAGGCTGTGAGTGGCATTAATCTTGCTGCCACAGGCCTTGGGGCCAGGCTTGGGGTGAATATGGATGCTGGGTGTCCTCAAGGCACTGATCCTAGCCTTACACTTTGTGTGAAATATTGACTTAATGGGTCTGGGCAAAGATAGGAGTCCAGGGTCAGGTGAGCGAAAAATTGAAACAGGGATCAGGGACAAGGCCACAGGAGAATTGGACTTAATAAGTATGTGACAATATAGTGGATATTTTATGACAAATGGCAAACTTCAATTTCCTCTGTCATGCAGGATATCAAAATTGTTTTTTCTTCTGTATGTCTATCTGTCACATGGAGGTAGGGTTGTTCCTGAATAAGATAGTTAACTCTGGGACAACAGAGTTAACTATCTTATTTACTTCTCATATATACAATTAACTACTTCATTTAAACTGAGTAAGTACCAGGCTCCTACAATGTGAAGATATGAATATCATGGAGTCTGTACCTTAAGTAATATCTTGCTTGTTGGGTGTGGCTTTAGTTACTTCTTACAGTAGCTCAGATTAGAGCTACAAATAATGGGGAAGATTCTGATGGATCTGGGTCGTGTTAATTATACAGAAAGCAAGGTCTGAAGCTTCTACTGCGTGTGTTGGAATTTTGTGTCCAAGTAAGTAGTTGGAGTTAGAGTGCTGTGAGCATGCAAGGGAAGACAGTCGATAATGAAAAGTGAATTAAAAGACCAGTGCCCCTTGTAATGATGAAGAATTATGTAAAGTAGAAATGTAAGAAGGATTATGGAAGTAATTGAATTTCTCTTTTTTAGTTTTCTTGACACCTCCATATTATATGGTCATTGCATGGTTCCTCATTTATCTACCTCTGAGTAGGCAGACAGATCGGGATATACCTAAATACAGTAGCAGTATAGATATATTAACAACCTATCCATTGCCAGATAGTGAGCGAGTCATATTTCATAGCTCTAATGTAATCAGAGGCTACAAAATTTAATCAAGGGCTACAATATTTCATGCCTGTGAGGCCATTACTTTGAAATATTGTTTTTTTTTTAAAAGCACAAGAAAAGACTAGTACTTACATTGGAATTTAAACCAATACTATTGAAATATTCAAAAGAACTTAGATGAGTCTTAAAATATTGGGCTCATATAATTAGAAATCTTAATCTTAAACCTGAAAATTTTTTCCAAGTGTCAGATGAAGAACAAAGTTGTAAATTGTTTATTCTTCCTGCTTCCTTAAATAGAAGATGACCAATGGACAGAAAATGCATAGTGCCAAGTATGAAGAGAGAAATATTGTGTTTATAATTATTGAATTTTTAAAACATTTTTAAAATTGTTTCAAAGCCACCATATCAAAGAGTGATTCTAGATCTAGTGTAAGGTATTGCAGAACACTAGTAGTACACAATATCCTTGTATCATATTCATTTTGCAGTAGAGTTTTCCAATTTGGGGCCTACAGATTTCTTGTCTGTATAAGACAAAATATATAAAGGGGTTCCATGATCAGTAATTTTGGAAAATACAACATATTATATCTTCTCTGCCTGTTCCAAAGCTAATGACTGGCAATTCCTACAGTAAAGAAACATTAAATAATGAATCATTGCAATTAGACTACCATCATACAAAAGGTCAAAGTCATCTATACATATCCTTTTGTTCTAAAACATAAATTGGTGCACAGACTATTGAACTATATTATGAAAGGAAACCAATTATCCTACAGGTTTTCAGAAAGTAGTACCTATGTTCTCATATGAAGCAGAACTAACTAATTTGTACATATTAAAAGGTATCATTCAAACAACTTCACTATGTCAGTCTCATAGATGACCTAAAGTTGCTTTTAAAGCTATCACTTTGGTTGTAATAAAATCCAGAATTTATAAGCATCACATTTCCATGGTGCGTGATTTGGTATCCTTCAAAATTACATCAACTTTGTCTGTTGTGGTACTGTTTCAGATGAAAAAGCAACAGCCTTTCAGTACAGGGCACATTACAGCATGATGGTGGGTTTATCTTTTCTTTGACTTATGAGACAGCCCAGTGACCTCGGGAAGAAAGCAGGTAAGACCCAGTGTGTCATGGTAGGCCAAGTGCTAATCTGTGTTAATGACACTCTACAGGAGGTGAAGGAAGAAGGTAATGTGGAGAAGATATGAGATATCGACAGACATTTTCTGTTCCTTGATTTCACAAATAGTAATGGTTTTATGGGTTGAATTGTATTTCCCAAAATGGTATGTTCAACTCCCAACCCCAGGTACCTGTGAAAATGACCTTACTTGTAATTAGGGTCTTTGCAGATGCAATCAAGAGGAGATCATTAAGGCGGGGCCTGACCCGATGTGTCAGGCGTACACAGAGAAGAGGGAGATGCCATGTGAACCTGGAGGCACACAGGTGAACCCACCTGGTGACAGAGGCAGAGGCTGAAGTGATGCAGCCCCAAGCCAAAGAACAATAAGATTTCAGGCAAGAACCTGAAGATGGCAGAGAGCATGGCCCTGGGACACCTTGATTTTGGACTTCTGGCCTCCAGGACTGTGAGAGAATACATTTCTGTTGTTGAAGTCACCCAGTTTGCAGTCCTTTGTTGTGGCAGCTCCAGGAAACTAATACGACTAGCTGGTGGTTATTAGCTGATGTGTTATTTTAGGACTGGTTTCATGAAAAACGATTTTTCCTTGGAATGGGGGGAGGGAGCCGGGACAATTTCCAGATGATTCAACCTCATTACATTTATTGTGCAGTCAAGTCTCTCTCCTAATGATCATCTGCATTTGCAGCCGCTCCCCAGTGCTAGCATCACCGCCTCAGCTCCACCCCAGACCATCAGGCGTTAGATTCTCATAGGAGCCGCAGCCTAGATGCCTCGCATGTGCAGTTTGCAGTAGGGTTCTAGCTTCTGTGAGAATCTAATGCTGCCACTGATGTGACAGGAGGCAGAGCACAGAGGGTGACACGAGCTATGGGGAGCAGCTATAAAACAGGTAAAGCTTCACGTGCTCACCCTCCACCCACCGCCTGCTCTGCGGCCCAGTTCCTAACAGGCCATGGACCTGTACCTGTCTGCAGCCCGGGGGTTGGGGTCCACAGTGCTAGGCAGTCTCCACACTTTATTTCTTACATTCACTCTGCCAGTAGGTCTGTGATCTCCCCTTTTACACACAACAGAAAGTTTCGGTTGTCCTGGACCTGTGACATTAGCATCAACTGGGAAATGTTCAGAAATTCCAGTTCTCATGCCCGCCCCAGACCTGGCACACCAGAAACTGGTGGGGATGTGGCTAGGATTTGGATCCACGTCTCTCTGGCTCAAAAGCCTGCTTTTCACTGGACAAACTGAACACACACACACACACACACTCACGAACACACACATCTGAACACACACACAACCATGTACCCAAACCCACATACTCACACACACGCACACAACCGTGCACCCAACCATACACACTCACACACACACACACTCGTCTGATTGCACGTTTCTTCAAGGAAAGGGCACTACACTCGGATGTAGAGAAGAAGGCTGCTGTGGAGGGTGGCTGTCCTCGCCCAGAACGACAGAAGGCCCAGTGAGCCCAGAGGTCCTGTTTCTGGGGAGCCAGAAATTCGTTCATCGCTTCAAAAGAATTGTAATAACTATTGTTTACACTTTCATGTAAGTCAAGGCCAAACTCTAAAGGACAAAGGCCAAGTAGCATCTTCATCTGGGAAGATTATGAATAAATTCATTTAAAATAATGTCTCTGCCTTCCTGTTCTACCTTCAAGAATCTGTATTTATTAATCTGTGGACTTTATTTTTCCTAATACAGGCTTTCTTTCAGAATATTTTTACTTGTGATCATATGAAATATTCCATGATTCCGACTCCAACCTGTGAAATTTAAAGCATTTTCAATACAAACGGGTCTCATTTTCTGGAGCTATAGCAAGACCAAACAGTCTACTTCAGTCCCTGGCCTGGAAATAGAATTGTAAGGTGGAGCACAATTTGTGACTCAGACGAGCTCTCTTTTCTTCTGTGCTGGGCATTACCTAACCATCTTCAGCTCGTACATGGCACACTTTGATATACATAATATAATAATATAATAATTACGTCTGTAAAGCCAATTCTCTACATTGTGAAAAGTGCTGAGTATCTAACTCAGAAATTCTCATACCAGGAGACTAGTGGGGGCTGCCAGGGAACCAGGGCAGCCCCAAATTTCTGTAAGTTGCAGGGTTTACATCACCTTTGTTTAGGTGTATTCATAGCCACAAGTAAAACATTTCAGTAACCCCTCAACTAAATGATTTCTAAGGTTTCTTCCAGTTCTCAATGCTTTATAGTTTGTTCCCCCAATCAGGGAATTTTAAAGAATTGGGAGTTACATTTTCCTAATTTTTATCCTTGCCAAAACCTTGCCCAGCCAATCCCTGCTTAAGAACTCAATTTACCTGCTCAGTGTATTAGAAGGGACTTGGGTGAAATTACTGTGGGAAAGAGTTCTTTTGTAGAGACGGTCTGACAACTACATTGACCCACCCCAAACAAGCAAACGAAAAATCCTTTTTATTCTGAATTAAATCACAAATGCCCCTGCTCCCTCGACCTCTGGGTTACCTTGTGAGGAGCTGAACACGCTTTCCCGTGGTGGGTCCCAGAGAATGCAGGGAGTAACCGTCTTTCTATAGCTGCTGATCTTCGTATCATTAATTTCCTGCTCTGAAAACTAAAATGACTTGTAATTATCCAGATGTAGGAACACATAAGATGGTACTAAATTTTGCTTAAGTACAGCCTATTGCCAAAACAGAAGCCAAAATGAGCAATTAGGTAGGCATTGACATTCAAGAGCCGTGCGAGTTCGTCGGGGTACAATGGCAGGGACTCGCGTGTAGGGCAGGCTGCCTGGGTAATGCAGCAGAAACCCTTCTCTAACAGTGTGCCTTCCGTGCCCCGTTGCAGTGCCAGCCCGTTAGTCCTGTACCTGGTCTGCAAGTGCAGTGGGGTTCCGCTTTGCAGTCTCCGCCAAAAGATACAGCCTCCCCTGCCTAGGGAGCAAATGTCTGCACACGTATAGACGAGTAATCAGATGACAGCGGTCCAGGCTGAGCCCAGTGCAAGACAGTCGTGCATCTTGTCCGTTCACATTAATAAACACCCCACTATTCTTACCATACATTGTTCCCAGGGCACAGGTCATGATTTTCCATAATGAATTCCAAGACACCTCTTTAGACAAAGAAAGGAAAGTAGCCGCTCTGAGCCATCACCTGCCTGTAGTCATGATAAAAAGTCACCAGTGGTGTTGTGACAAATACAGTTTTCTGTTTCCAGTCACGATTGTCAAAAATCTGCCATGTGGCTATGTCAGGCCAATGTAGACACTCAGGCAGGAAGAAAATAAACATTTTCTGCTGAAAAGCTGCTTAAACTTATATTCTTAAGAAACAAAGGGATGTTGTCAGTTGTTGGGGCTGTCAGGTCTTTAAGCTCTTTTGACCTCTTAAGGGAGGGTATCAAGCATGGTAGCTTGGGAGAAACAAAATCCTAATTACTATTAATGAGATTCATTATAATATAGACTCTCCCAGCAATGAATTTTAAATGTCCCCTGTCAATTTTTCTATCAACATGGCACAGAAGAAAACATTTGCTCCAGAATACCCCTGGAGTTGCATTCTTATTAGCTGATATGGATAATCTATTTATTACTACTCTTAGCATGTTGGTAGATGAGGGATCAATCTTTCTCCCAAATCAATTTTTCCACCAAAAGCTAAAAGCTGTGGTGTTTGTGGGTATGTTTCAAAAATCACATATTAAAAATAATTTAAAGGTTAAGCCCTAATCACTTGTTTCTTCTTCTTTCTATTTTTTTTCCTTTAAGGACTAATAAAAAATGTCCTTGTTGTTTCACTTCTTCTTATTAGATGGAAGGAAATCCTATGCTATTACATTTCAGACAAAATTCAAGTCCTTTTGTGAACAACATAATTCTAACACTTTGTTGGAGGATTAATAAAATCTTCCTAGGAGTTACTGTCTTGAGCAGCCTGTGTGATACAAATAGAATGTGAGACGTGGGATTTTTAATTTTCTAGTAGCTACATCTTTAAAAGTAAAGAGAAATATGTGAAATTAGGTCTAATATAATATGTTTTATTTAAGCCACTATATCCAAAATATTACTATGTCAATATACAATAAACATAAATATTATTAATTTTACTATTTTTGTATTTTTCACTTGCAGCAGTGTAATTTTTTTTACTAATCTATAGTTCCATGTAAGTCCAGTGTAATTTTTTAGTATTGCTTGAGTAGACTACGCAGACTTACTCTGGGTAACCTGGCAATTTCACTATCTCTAGCTCTTATTAGTGACTGCCAACCATTTATAAAACCAAAGGGAGCATTTTCAATTGATATAAAACAGTTAACTACGTTGTATATGATGCATGCTATTCCCAGCCAAGAGTGCATTTTATATAAGGAAATACATGACCATCAACTGCAGATATAAGGAACATGAAAAGTTGCTTTTGACTTCAAGGCGGTGCATGGCAAAGGCACAATCGGTGCCAGGAATTCCAGGCAAGGGAGCGACCTCTTCCTTCAGGGTCATTAGACAGACTTTTTGGAAGAAATGTGATTGAATGATGGATAGGGCTTGGCAACCTGGATGGGAAAAAAGCATTCTGAGACATAGGAATATTTGAGAAAAATAGCTGAAAAATCAGATGAAGATAAAATGATTGGCATATAATTCTAATAAAAAAGACAAACAATTTAAAACAGTGGTAGGTTTATTAGGATACAGATTCATGAGAAAATTCCATACAGTTAATTAAGCAGTAACATAGCTCCCAGATATAGTAGTGGACCCTTTGTCAGGGTGACATGGCATTGGGAGAGTAATAAAAGAGAGAAGAGAAAAGAAAGTTTGCTAAACTCAGAAATCTTTCTTCATGCTATTTTTTTAAAACAAGGGTCTTTTACTTGGCATTCATCTGTGAACTTTAGATGTTTGAGACAAGTATTTGATAACCTCTAGGCATCATGTTTAATTCCCAGCATCTCCGTTGTCTTAAAAGCAAACACATAAAGGAGGAGTGAGTGATATAGATATTTTTTAAAGTTGGAATAAATGTCTCTTTCTACTTTACACTGATTGGGGTGGGCTCTGCCGCTGGCTGTGTGAGTTGGAATTTTATCTCTGCCACGCACTTGCCTGAACACAGGGAAGATGCTGGGCATTCCCATGACCCATTTTACTCATCTGTAAAATAGGGATGGTGATTGTATCTATCTCTTAGTTTTTTTAAATAGACTCATTTTTTAAAAGCAGTTTTAAGTTTATGGAAAAATTGGGCAGAGGGTATAGAGATTCCCACCTTCTCCCACCCCCTCACATGCGCTGGCCCTGTTATCCACAGCCTTGGCCGAAGTGGTACATTTGTTTCAATCTGTGAACCCGCACTAGCTCATCATCATCACCCTGAGTTTGCAGTTTATGTTAGGGTCCATTCCTGGTGGTGCATTCTATGAGTTTTGACAGATGTATATAGGTTTTTGGGGTTTTTTTTTTAAGATGAAAATATTCAAAGAGCTTAGAAGAGTACATAGCCTAAATTAAAAACTCAATGTCATCTAACATTATTGCTATTATAATTAGTTATAGGAATATGTTTTAAAACTGTCTTTGGAGGCACAGTTTTTCTTTTCTTTAAGTTATAGTGATATGCCTGTAACCTATATGATATATGTAACATATGGCATATTTCTATAATATGCAATATACTGTATATAAGTATACAGAATATATAAGAGATAGGTCTTCAGAAACTAAAGAACAGAATTTCTGAACTCAGCCAAACAAAGAAGACTTTTCCACACAGCACATCCTAGGTGATGGGTGATTGGGCAAATGCATGCTGCAAAACAGTACACATAAAAGCATAATGCTAAGTTCCAGTGTTTCTAATATTCTGGCTCACTTTGTGTCTGGAGGGCTTCTATTTGGGGGCCAATAATTTGTATATCCTTTAAATGACATCAAGTGTTTGTCTTCTGGACATGATAGATTAATGCGAGTAGATTTCATCCTAGCACCGCAAGAGATCCTGAAGAGACAGCATTGCCATCCAGGGACACAGACCACTATTTGCTGGAATAAGATTCCAAATAGTTAACAGCTGTATTATGGCAGTCTACGTCAGTGTGTCGATTCATGAGAACATAAGCTGAAAAAAATATTGGCAGATCATAAAAATAAAGTGTAAGAGTTGGATTACACATCTCTAATCATCTGCCACTCCCTATAGACCTATATGGATACCCCTCTCTAGATCCTGCTCCATTACTGTTGAATTAGATCAGGTGTTCCATATCCTATAGTCCAAAGATAATGCCTGGGCTCTGAGTTCTAGGCTGAGACCACTACATTCTTATTGTTTCTCCAAATCAATTATTTCTTATAAATATGACATAACATTTTCTCATGCCATCTTCCTATTCCATAATTACAGAATACTACTGAAAATCAAGTATTTCTTAGAATTTTTCATGCATGTCAGACGTGATCTGGGGTACCTGGTTGTACCTGGAAAATGAGAATATAAGCCTAGCTCCCTCGATATGAAGACACATAATCAGAAATTGCCACCATACAGTTATACTTGACAAGGCAATTGACAAGGATTTCATCCCAGGTGTCCTAAGTCTCAGTTAAGAGCACTTCAGCCCATACATGTTTTCTGTCCATGATCTATTAGTAAATGCGAATGAATAGTAATATGTTGACTTTTAATTATGTATATTTTTAAAATTTGTTATTGCTATTTTTGTAGGCCTTTGCAAATCCTCTAATTATGATATTAAACACAATCTCACCATTAGAATTGGCAGAACTATCCAGATTTGCCAATATTTGGGTGGTTATTCTTGCTTGCAAAAGTCTTTAGAGAAACAATAATTATGTGCTTAGCATTAAGCAATTCTCACAAGTGCACAATTATTATTCTTCATTTCTGCAGAGAGCACTCTGACCTACAGAAAGTATGAGAACTATAAACTTTTGTCTGGTTGGAGGCAGAGCTGGAATCCGGGTCTTGGCCCATGAGAAAGGTACGCCTGGCACGTGCCCTTCCTGCTCTGAACACATATCTACTCGCTCAGTGTTCAAGCATCTTGTAAGGTGCATTGCTAATACGTATTCACTAGTGTCGCCTGATATTTTTAAACCTTAGAATCTCTGCCCCTTATGGAGGTTGGTCTTAATGTAATAGAGCAATTATTGAAACAATCTTCTCTGCCAAACATGATGCCTTCTTATTTTTCCTTGGTGACATTCAGCTTCGATCTGCACTTCCGGACTATGTGCGCTCCATCCATCCCAAACAGTTGCAGTTCGCGGAGCAGCCTGGACTGTTGCTTCTGGGCTTTCACCTTTGCTGTCCTCACTGCTTAAGGGACCATCCCAGACTCTGTCTGCACACAATATTCCACTCATCCTTCAACAGTGTCCTTCTCTTCTCTCCTCATCCCCTGCCCCAACTCTCCTTGTGCTAAAACATTAGAGTAGATTTCTGTTGCTTTTTCTATTGCATAACATTTCTTGCATGTAGCATCTATTTCTTAGTCATCCTGTTCTAGGATGGAATTATGTTTGAAACAACTGTCAAGATATTACTTCCATCCAAAAATGACAGAGTAACACCGAAACACATTTGATACAATGCCAGAAGTAAATGCTTTACCATTTTTCTGGTAAATTAAAAAAATTCCCTTTTGTCACATACAGTTATATATTTTGGTATTTCCATGTGGTTTCTGGGAATTTCTCCCTTGTTCACTTCCTTAGGTTTTTTTCTGGCTCATTTGCACACTAATATTTCAATTTTTAAGAATTCTGAAACAAATGCATGCAATTGGTATACTATTACTCAAAGCATAAGATCAACTGTTCAATCTTAGAAAATTTTAATTCTAGAAGTCACTTTGATTCTTCCATGTGTAAGTCTTCCTTTATTCAGTTAAACTGTTAATGTAAAAAGAATTTTTCTAATGCTCTACTGCACCAGGCACTGTGCCTTTACTCCTAGTCGCAATTACTAGCAGTGAAGAATCTTGTTGGCAATGATTTTAAAGTATTTTTTCAAGTCAGTGAAACTATAATTTCAATGAAGAAGTTAAAAGCATTGGGATTATAACCTCAAGCAGTGATTATACCTCAAACATGTACTATAAAAAATACTTTGGGAGTTAGAATATTATATGGTAGATTTGTCAATCATTTCCTTTCAGTCATTTGGAAGTGAATTATACACACACACACACACACACACACACACAGATTTATTTGAGTCAAAAGAATAGTTGTAATATTTTGAACTAGTAAGAAATTTTACTATATTGAAAATGGTAATCAAACTGTGTATTTAGACTCAAATTTCTCTGGACAAACATCCTATCTAACTTTTTTCTAACACAGTATATTTTATTCAAATGAGAGTAAATACTTTAAAAACTCTGATGGAAGAATTCGTAAATACCAAAGACTGGTAATTCTATTTAGAATTTCTATTCCCCCATGCATTTCGATGCCCATCTGGATGGACACCACAGCCAATCTCCATTAGAGATTCTCAAGCTATGACAGGAAGATAAACTCCCCTTCACACATGTTCAGGTAGATAAATGCTCAGAGATTAAGGCAACTGTGAGAAACAGTAATGGGTAACAACTCCTGTTATTATTTATTAGGCTCATTGTCCTCCAAAGTTCTAAAGGTAGCTTGAAAAATTTGCCAGAGCTTTAGGAAGAATGGCCTTGTCAAATTTCTCATGTTTATATATTTAGTGCTGATCTGTGAGATAAATCAAGACATGACATATTTAATCATGATCTTGATGATTGGTATTGGCAATTGCATTTCTTGATTATTGATTCAGAATAATTTTCAATATGTTAACGATTTTTTATTAATCTGGTAACATTATCAAATTAATGTCTTGGAAATGCCCATCTGGCAGCAGAGAGCAGAGCTGGTGATGGGGACCTGGCATGAAGCGTGTTTAATAAAAAGGGGAAATGCAAGGAAATAGCACAGGGCAGTAGCAAGAGAGATGAAGAGAAGGTAAATTCAATTGATTTAAGGAAGTAAAATGAATCGAACTTGGGAGATGTATTGATATGCAGAGGAAGAAGGAAGAGACAGGAAAGAGAAAATGACGGATGGCTTGGTCAGTGCTGCTGCATGTGCTTTCGCAGGGAATTCCAGGAGAAAGCAGGTTTGGGAAAGGCCAGAAGTGGGGGAAATGGTCAAACAAATGTAATCCATGGTCAGAGATGCTAAGAGACGGCATCATTTTAAAACACATAAGTAACTTTTAAAAATCCTAACTATCATATCACTGGTGAAATTGGTGAGAAAGATAAATGGGGAGGCTAATAATAAAATTATATCTCCAAAGGGGTGTCTGAAGAGTTCAGGTGTTAAGAGTCATGCATAAAAGTAAAAGAAAGGACACATCATCAAGACCCACTATAGAAATGTGGCCATCAACCATGATCCTTAGGAGGACCATCTGAGGCAAATGAGAGCTATACATTAATCTGTGGCAGATAACGACCATCACAGAGAGATGGGTAATGTTTACTCTGTGGTCACTAGGTGTCCAGCACTTTTCTACAAATGCGCACTGTATTTTTTTTAAACTTCCCTTTGCCAAGTACAAGAGTCAGGTGCACTGTATTATCCCAGCCCCTGAAGAGTCCAATCAAGCTATGAATATTTCCATTTACAAAAGGATGAAATCTGCTCCCATGTCAAATGACCACACAGATCAGGGAGCATTACAGAGAACCACACGAGCCCTGGACTTGGGTTCAACAGGAGAAGAGGAGAAAAAGCTTCTCCTCTGCTACTTCTTTTCCCCCCCAAGCTCCTCTGGTTAAGCAGATGAATCTTTAAAGTGCAGTGGGAAAAGCAAATGTGAGCAATGGGGAGGTGGAGTCCCAGAGCCCTGGTAATAAGAGCGGCTGACTCCCAGCTGCGGGACCGAGTCCACTGGTCCAGCCCGAATTTTATCCCAAAGTTGCAGAACTCGGATGTGTGATTACAAAATCGATTTCAGCTGTCTTTGCAGAATTGCAAAGAAAGTGAAAGGGCAGAGCGCAAGATGGTGGAAGCCTCGAATAGACAAACTTCATGACATTTCCTGGCAAACCTGAGTGAATTACAGGACTACAGATTTATAAGCCCTTCAGAAAAAGAAGTCATGATTTCTAGGAGTCAGGATGGGTTTACTAACGACGAGTCATACCTCATTTGCTTCCTGACATTTTGACTAGACTGGCAGCTCAGGGATGACACAGACGTGGTATATCTGGGTTCCATTAAAGCATATGACACAGTCTTTTTAATATGTTCATGGAAACACAACAGAATGACACGAACTGACTGATAGTAAAATCGGATGAAATTTAGAGTAGTGAATAATAATTTTTTTAAAGTGGTGATTAATGTACTGATATCAACCTGAAAGGAAGTCATTAGCAGCAAGCCCAAAGGTTCTGATATAATTAAGTCCAGTCAAATGCTTTTATCATTCACTTACTTGAAGGCATAGAAAACATGCTTCTCAAATAAGTGGGTAAAATAATCAGGGAAATATCTGGTCCAGCAAATGACTGTATCAAGATTCAAATAATGTAGACGTGCCAGTATGAAGTTATTAATAAAAAGAACATGTTGGAAACTTCCTCGGAAATCCTTTGAAACAAGATAGATGAGCCATCCATCCAGAGTTGGTAAGGATATCTTGCTTTTCAATTGAATTTGGTGAAGTAAATTTGGTTTTTCTCCTCCTCCTGTAAGAAATGACTCCATCCAAGTACTAACCAGGCCCGACCCTGCTTAGTTTCCGAGATCAGACGAGATCGGGCGCGCGATACAAGTGAATCTACCATTTGATCCAGCAATCCCATTGCTGGGCATCTACCCAAATGATCCAATGACACTCTACAAAAAAGACACCTGCACTCGAATGTTTATAGCAGCACAATTCATAATTGCAAGGCTGTAGAAACAGCCCAAGTGCCCATCAATCCAAGAATGGATTAATAAAATGTGGTATATGTATACCATGGAGTACTATTCAGCTCTAAGAAACAACGGTGATATAGCACATCTTATATTTTCCTGGTTAGAGCTGGAACCCATACTACTAAGTGAAGTATCCCAAGAATGGAAAAACAAGCACCAGATATATTCTCCAGCAAACTGGTATTAACTGAGTAGCACCTAAGTGGACACATAGGTACTACAGTAATAGGGTATTGGGCAGGTGGGAGGGGGGAGGGGGGCAGGTATATACATAGATAATGAGTGAGATGTGCACCATCTGGGGGATGGTCATGATGGAGACTCAGACTTTTGGAGGGGGGGGGAAATGGGCATTTATTGAAACCTTAAAATCTGTACACCCATAATATGCCGAAATAAAAAAAATAAATAAAATAAAATAAAATAAAGAAAGAAATGACTCCAAACTAAGAAGCAAAATGGAAACAGATGAACCTCACCTTTGATGAAATTTTAAAAAACTAAAAAGGACAAGTGTGGTGGCTCACATTTGTGATCCCAGTATTTTAGGAGGCTGAGGTGGGAGGATGGCTTGAGTCCAGGGATTAGAGTCTGCAGTGAGCAGTAAGCTATGATCCACCACTGCACTCCAGTCTCCAGCCTGGGCAACAGAGCAAGATCCTATCCCCCTCTGCCCCCCCCTAAAAAAAAAAGAAAAGAAAAGGAATGAAATTTAAATAAATAGAAAAATGAAAGAAAGTAAAGTACTAGTGAGAAAGAAAGAAGAAAAGAAAGAAAGAAAGAAAGAAAGAGGAGTCTAGGTCAAACCCTGGAAAAGGCCAACAAAGTCCACTTTTTCAAACTAGATGGCAACTGTGAGCTAGATCTAAACTCGTGTTCACAAGGCAGGGATGAGACGTTGGCCCCACCCTGGGAGCTTCCCAGAGTGAGTGTGGCTCTGAGGAAAAGTAGAGGAAAAGTGGCTGTGAGGGAAACCACATACATGTATCAGCAGCAGCCATGCTCAGTGACAGGATGAGGCAGGTGTCAGGCTAGGAGAGGTTCTGCTGGGAGCCACCCTAAAAGTTGATCTTGCTTGGCTGGCAAAAAAATTGAGAATTAAGAAACACATTTACCCCTGCACCATCCAAAGTCAGAATGAGAATTCCCGACACCCTGATGCATGACCGCCCCACGTTCCGTGTAAACTTCCTGCATATTGTTGACAGTATGGGACAGCTTGTCTTATTCAAAAATGAGAAATACTTGAGAAATAATTTAAAAGGAACCAGTAAAATATACAAAGATTGTACAATTTTACAAATGGGAAGAAAGAACAGAGAAATTAATTTCCAAACAAAATCATGCATTGGAAAAATGCTTCCACAAAGTGAAAATTATGATCCAGCCTGTCTTCACAAATTAACAACAACAACAGCAACAAAATAAAAACATGAAAAGATCATCACTATAAACAGAACACACAGCAGAGATACATTAGCTCATGGATGATTTATTGAGGCAACAGAAGGAGGTGCTATGTGAGCTAATATAACTCAGGGAAAAAAGTGAAAAAATAAAAAAATTCACGGGAGAAAATGATAGCTGAATTTGAAACAGCACTAAGGAGAAATGCTACTAAAATACAGCATTTTAGATAATGGACTGGACTGAGAAAAACAAGCAAAGTAAAATAAAAATAAACAAAGAGTTAATAGCATTACAGTGGAAACGGTAGCTATTGAACACAGGCGTGTGAAATTTAGAAAGTGTGATAGATTTACCCAAGTAGAGTATCAAAATAAGAAAACAGCAAAATATTTAAAAATATCATTTTTAAAAATTGAGGAAACAAAGTATCTAAACTTCCAGTTTGAGGGAGTATCTCATGTCCCAAGACAAATACACATAGAACAGATAACGTGAAGACATAGCTAGTAAAGTTTCTGAACTTCAAAGTCAAAGAATCCAAACTTCAGAAGACGTATTTGTTTGCAATTGCTACTGCAGAAAAGCACAGCAGCTTAGTAACTTAAAATAACACAAGTTCATTACATTACAGCTCCAGAGGTCAGAAGTCCAGTTGGCCTTGCAGGGCTGCAATAGAGTGCGGCAGAGCTGCCTTCCTTCTGGAAGGTCTGGATGGGAAGGCGGGAACCCACGTTCTTGCCTTTTCTGGCTTTGGGAGGTGACTGCACTTCTCCGCTCAGGGCCCTTCCTGCCAACCTCCCTGACCTGGGCTTCCACTGCCGCAGCCCCTTCTCTGCCACTAGTACTGCCGCCTCTGTCTTAGAAAGGGGCCACCCAGATAATTCACCATTGCCTTCCCACTTCCAGATCAGTAACTAAATCCCATCTGCAAAGTCCCTTCTCCCAATTTTAAGGTGGCATATTTACAGGTTTCAGGGATTAAGATAACGACATCTAATGGGGGTGGCATTACTCTGACTACCACAGATGGCAAATGAAAAAGTCACCTAAAAGGTGTTATCGAAACAAAGAAAAGCTAAACTTCTCCACCAGCAGCAGGCAAATGGTGGGCGATGTTTGTATTAGTTATTTGTGGCTGCCTAATAAATTTTCCAAAAACTGAGTGGCAACACCACCACCAAAGACAAATTATTATCCGTATTTCTGTGAGTTAAGAATTCCAGAACAGCTTCACCAGGTAGTTTTGGCTCAGGGAGCCTCACGAGGTTGTGGTCAGGGTGGCAGCCAGGACCCCAGGTGTCTGACCCTGACTGGGCTGGAGGGCCGGGTCCGAGGTGGCCCGGTCCATGGGGTCCGTGGCTGGAAGGCCATGCAGGTTGTCAGTGAGGCTGCTGGAGTGTTTAAGACACTCGTGATGTAGCAATTAAGCTCAACCAGAACAAGAGACCTGAGAGAACAAAAGCCAGGCCTTGAAACTCGTATCATATTGGTCCTGCCATAATCTGTTAGATAAGGGCACAAAGAACCACATATTGTATGATTGCATTTATATGAAATGTCCAGAATCAGCAAAGCTATAGAAGCAGAAAGTAGACTAGTCGTAGCTTAGGGCAGAAGGGGCACAGGAGGCTCGGAGACTCTAGTCAAGGGGAATGGGCTTGTCTAGCGGATGATGAAAACGTTCTAAAACTCACTGTGGTCATGATTGTACAACCCTGTGGATATAATTTAAAATAAAACAGTGAATGTACGTTTTAAATTTTATGAGATGTGTGTATGATCTCTATCTCAATAAGGCTGGTACCAAAAAATATACACGTGCATTTATCCGTGATTAAGTATATTATGTAAAGTTATAAGTTGACCTACAGACCAAAAAGACAAATTTAAATTAACAAGAGAAAACGAACAAGAGACATACAGTGAACTGCTACATAGTGAATGATTTATCATAGCAAAAAAAAAATTACATAAAATGCTAGGACAGAAATCAAACTCTATGTGTAAAATTTATAAATATATGTGACTTTATCTCAACTATTACAAAAAGAGACTCAACGAACTTGATGAGGAGAATCATTTCACAATGTACATATTTCAAAACATCATGTTGTGCACTTAAGTATATACAATGTCAACCATACCTTAATAAGGCTAGGAAATGAAACATGGATATTTAGAAGAGATAAACTAAAAGAATTCAACTCAGAAACATTTAAATAAAAGGATGGAAAAAGCATGCTACCAAAATACTAATAAGGTAAAGGGTCAAAATCTTAGTATCAGATAACTTTGGATTCTGGACAAAAACACCAAAAAAAGAAAAAGACAGGAATTTTAGTATGTTAATTGTTGGCTATATACAGTAAAGACTGAAGACATGAAATTTTATGGGTGAAATAATATATTATTAAGATAGGGAAGCAAAATGTATATATAAAAAGTCATCAGAATTATAGTCAGAAAATAATTATAGAACTCTCCCAATTTATGGGAGATCTGGGAGGTAGGTAAGGATAGAGAATACCTTCACCGAAAAATATACAAAATGAAATTTCATTTTATTATAGTAAAGATCTAATTAACAAATAGCAAACACATGAATGCTTAAAACCATAATGAGATTTTGGTTTTGGCAATCTTCACCACATTTTATAACACACAGTTTGCAAAGAGTGTCATGAAACAGATATTTTCATACTTCTCTGGGGGAAGTATAAATGTAACTTTTAAGGAGGGAAATTTGATCATTTATCAAAAATTTAAAGTGTATATAATTTTTGATTCAATAATTCCACTTCTAGAAATGTGTTATATTAATATATTGCATGCTGGCAAGATGAGGTGAAAAACAAAACATGTAAAGTATTGTTAGGTTATAACCCAAATATAAAATACATATCCAAATACATATCCACTAGTATGTACTGATATAAATGAATGAATGAATTAATTAATTAAAAAGTAAACAGGGAGAATAGACAAATCTCCCATGCAGAAGAATTCCAAATAATAGTTCCAAATAATTTGTATAGATGATTCACTCTCAAGGAGAGGGAGTATCACTCCCCACCCCCTAGGTGTGGTCTGCACACAGTGACTTCCTTGTGATTGTACAGCATGAAAGGGAAGGGGTAACTTCACAGAGGAGAAACTGGACTAAGATGACCTCAATCAGGTGACCAAGGAACATCCATGGTATTAAGTCATGTTGACAACATGCATCTGTCATACAATGCAATAAAAACATCACTTTATCTCTGTGATTTTCTTCCTAAAAGCCCAAAACGCCACTCTAATCATGAGAAAAATATCAGACCAATTCCATAAAGAGGCATTCTACAGAGTACCTGACCAGTAGTTCTCAAAACTGTCCAAGTTATCACAAACAAGGAATGCCTGAGAAACTCCCACAGCCAAGAGGAGCCGGAGGAGATGTGATGACTAAATGTAATGTGGGATTTTGGACGGGATCCTAGAACAGAAAAAGACATTAGGTAAAACCAAGGAAATTTCAATAAACTATGGACTTAGTTAATGATAATTAATCAATATTGGATCATTAATTGTAACAAATGAACCACATCATTGTAAATGTTAATAAAAACAGAAATTAGGCTTGTGCTATATGGGAACTCTCTAGTATTTTCTCAATTTTTCTGTATTTCTAAAACTGTTCTAAAAATAAAATTTACTAAAATTAAGGGGATGGGAAAAAATGAAAATCACAACATATCAAAACCCTTGGGATGCAGCTAAAGCAATGCTTAGAAGGAAATTTTTAGCTTTCAAAGATTATATAAGAAGAAAAAAAAGGTTCAAAATCAGTGATCCACATTTCTACTGTAAGAGATATGGAAAGAAGATCAAATCAAAACCAAAATACTAAAATAGAATTATGGCAATAAGAAAGAATGGAAATTAATAAAATATAAAATGAGCAAACAATAGAGATACCGTGTTTCCCTGAAAATAAGACCTACCCATAAAATAAGCCCTAGAAAGATTTTTAAGCATTTGTACAATATAAGGCCTACCCCGAAAATAAGATCTAGTGATGGACGTGGCTATGCAGCGTATCTGCACAACCCGTGCATTCTGTCTCGGAGCAGTAAAGAAGACTAACAGCCTCTCTCATCTGCCCCATGAAAGCTCTAGTGCTCCATGGAGAGATTGGGGCCAACAGTTCTAAAGGAAATAGAGTCGCAAGATATTCAGGATGGAATTGGGGGTTTAGAGAGTTATGATGATGTTCCTGAAGACGACTTAACTGTATTTGAATAAATGTAGATTGTTGTACTGTACTTAAAAAAAAAAAATAACACATCCCCTGAAAATAAGCCCTAGGGTGTCTTCCTGAGGAAAAATAAATATAAGACCCTGTCTTATTTTGGGGGAAACATGGTAATCATTGAAACAAAATCTGGGTTTTGGAAAAGATAAATATTATTGGTAAGCCTCTAGCTGGAGGGAGAGAGGGGGAGAGTGACAGAAGTTCATGCCTTTTCACATTTATCTATCACATTTTGCCTTTTGTCTCCCAATTTTTAAGAGATTTTTTGTATATTAGGGATATCAGCTCTTTGTGTGAGGTATTTATTGAGACTATTTTCCACCAATTTTCAATTCTCTTTTGACTTTTGAGATTTTTGTCATATAAAATTTGAGAGGGTTTTGTATCTTTTATATAGTAACATTTATCAATCTTTCCTTTTACTGCTTGTGAGTGTTGAGTCATAGTTATAGGACTCAAAATATGACTTTTCTCTACATCAATGTTAAAGATAAGTTATCCATTTTTCTTCCAGTACCTGTATGATTTCTTTCAATGCAGTTAGTTTCCTAATCATTTTAGGTATAAATATATTTTTAGGAATAAATATATATATAATTTTCTCTTTTTCCAAATGGTTATGCATTTGTCTTAGCTCAATTAATTACAGTGATTTGATATGACATCTTTGTAATATACTAAATTTCCATATATACTTGGGTCCAAGTCTTGACTTTATATAGTTTTCCCCCCACTTGTTTGTCTATTCCTGTGCCAGTACCATAATGTTTTAATTACAGATAATATAATGAAAGTTTTAATATCTGATAGGGCAACTTCCTCCTTAGCTTTTATTTTTTTAATATTTCCCAGGTTATACTTGCATGTTATTTTTTTCCATATTAATTTTATAATCAAGTCATCTAACACTATAAAATAGCTTGTTGATATTTTCATAGGGATCCGTTGATATTGTAACTCAATGTAAGGAGAATAGGTATCTTTAGCATATTGAGTCTTCCTACCTGAAAACAAGACTGACTTTCTATTTATTTAGTCATGTCTACTTTTGCAACTTTCACAAGTACTTTCAAATTTTATTCATACGAATTTTGTGCATTTCTTATTGTATTTATTTCTTAGTATTATTTTCTACTATTATTGTAAATGGCATTCTCTCTGCTTATTGCTTTTATATATAAAATCTATTGATACTTATGTACTAATTTTATATCTTGTTACATCACTGAGTTTTTTATTTTTTTATCATTTATTTTTCAGAAGTTTATAAGTACACTATCATATTATGTGTAAATAGAGAACATTTTACTTTTTTACCCATTATTCTTATGCCCCTAATTGATTTTTCTTATATAATTGCATTGGTTAGGACCTCTATTACAATGTTGGGCAGTTGTGGAGATAGTGGGCATCCTTGCCTTGTTCCTAATCATCAAGGAAACTTCTTTAGTATCACTAATATTTCTCCATTAAATAGCATAGAAGATTTAGGACTATTTATCTGTCTATGTGGTATGTATATTCTTGTTAATAAAACATTTTTCAATTACTGTGTGCTTAAGTGTTTTTAATCATGAATGGATGTTGGATTTTGTTAAAGGCTTTTTCAGCATCTGTGGAGATGGCAGAGAAAAACTTAAACAATCTTTTTAAACCGAAGACATCTCAAATCTTTTAGTTAAAAAAGGATCACTAAAAATCACTAAGAAAGTACAAAATATGGTATTCCCTCATTTAAGAAACAATTTTTTTTCACAAATGATCTCCCAGAACTCATGTGCCAATGAACACACTTTGGGAAACAGTGAACCTGTTACAGCCCATTCTCCCTCCTCTATTTTACATGTGGATAGAAGTCAGTCAGCCTGCACAGGTTAACACGTGTGCATCAGTTTGTCCGATCGGAGGCCTCTACCTCATCACCCTTCCTCATGGACAGCTACCTCTCAAAGCCATTTCAGAAAGTTTATGATGAGATTCTCTTAACAGAGTTCTCACATAACAGGCATAGCTTACCTGGTTTGGATATGTTCAAAGCCAAACTATTTGGAGAAGTCGCTTCATCACTGTGGAGACACTGAGCATGAGTAACCCATGAAAGAAATACTTTTGGCAATAAAGAATATTGGCATTTTGACAAATTATTTTGTATACATTTTATTTCTTGTGAATTACCAAGGCTTACAGATGTTAGAATATATGACAGATGAACTGCTTGGTTAGTTTCTTCTTTATTTTTCTTCTTCCCATTAGTAAAAGAGGCAGTATAAAGTATAAGAAAATCCTCTTTATGAGTTGAACTCTAAGAATAGAACCACTGCAATTGGAACTGAGAACAAGGAGAGGTGGAAAGAAAGGGAGCACACAATGAGCAACTGGCTAACATCAATATCCTTGCCTAGGAATTTAGCCCACTAGTTGGCTCATTTCCAAGGCTAAACTTTGCTTGGCCTTAAATCCAACAGGTGTGTCAAACCTGCAAGCACTGTGATTTGCTTCCTCCAGTGAGGATTTGATTATATTGTCCTTCACTTTCCAAGGCACGGACATTTTTACTCATACAAGAGAAACTAATACCCAGTTTCTCTCATCCTCTGGTGATAGGGCCCAGCTTGTGTCAGTAGTCTAAGAAAAAGCCACTAACAGGTGTCAGACAAAGCGTGAGGTGATGAGCAATCTGGAAAGAAGGCAAAGCCACCCCGAGTGTAACACTTGCACTTTTTGCCTTGTGTCATTGACCTTGCATTTTTTTTTTTTTTTTTTGAGACAGAGTCTCACTTTGTTGCCCAGGCTAGAGTGAGTGCCGTGGCGTCAGCCTGGCTCACAGCAACCTCAATCTCTGGGGCTCAGCGATCCTACTGCCTCAGCCTCCCGAGTAGCTGGGACTACAGGCATGCGCCACCATGCCCGGCTAATTTTTTCTATATATTTTTAGTTGGCCAATTAATTTCTTTCTATTTTTGGTAGAGACGGGGTCTCGCTCAGGCTGGTTTCCAACTCCTGACCTTGAGCAATCCGCCTGCCTCGGCCTCCCAAAGTGCTAGGATTACAGGCGTGAGCCACCGCGCCCGGCTGACCTTGCATTTTTATGAACATACAAATAAATAAAATCCAAATTTGATTTTCATTTATTCACAAGAACTCCCGAATGTTAACGTTGATTAACAATGATTATAAACAAGCATGCACAAGACCATATTTTACAGAGGTATAAAGATAACATATTTGTTTAGTTATGGCACAGAAATTCCTATTTTATATTTTGGGCTTTGTTATTTATTATTGTGGCAAAATTAAGCATTTTGTTAAGTGCCTAGTCTGTCTGCAAGGTGCATCTCCTCACTGCCCCCTCCCCATGGACACCTGCCTGCTGTCACAGAGCATTTTGCATTTTGACTTGAGATCCCAGATTTCCCCCAAGAGACTGCATTTGGGCCCCAATGCAGTCTCTGCTGTCCTGACCTGCTTCATCTTTTGATTCCCTTCGGGCAACTTTGTCTGATGGCGGATTTATTCTGAACCTTTAGGCTTAAATGCATTTTCTTAAGAAAAAAAAAATCAGCCATAATGTTGCATTAATGAAGCTTATTCATTTAGGTTATGCAGGGATCTTTTCTTCCTTTGATGTGCATATTTAGTTCCCATTAATGGTAATAAGAGTGAATTATGTGGACACATTGACATAAGAATAGATCCCCTGGGCTCTATGAGTAGAGTACATTTTGTTAATTGGGAAGTACTTTAAAAGAAACCAAACAAATATCCCACAAATCAGGAAAAAAAATAAAATTACTTTGAAAAGAGAGATGAAAAATCTTCTGCAGATTTAGGGGAGAATTTGGTGTGCAAAGCTGCCAAACAGTAGTTCCCAAATATGACTGAATGTTTTTCCCCAAACGAGGCTTTCAGAAAGAACTGCACCCTTAGTTGTCCTAGTCCCTCGTTTTCCTCCCGGTTCCTTCTTGCCATGGTCTCATTAGCTAAAAACCATTCTCTGTGCAGCTGCACTGCCTGTGACGGAAAAAGAGGGGCCCCACAGTGGCCACGCAGCAGACTGCCAGAGGCACAAACGCGACTGGCTGTGAAGGCACCTCAGCAAAGCTCTTCATTCAGAAGACTCGCGTCCTGGCCTGTCTTTGACTCCAGGGACTTTCCCAAGCGCCTCACTAATTGAAGACACCCTTCCTCCGTGCTCCCTAAAATTTGTTAGTTCTCAGGAAATAGCTGAGCCTCCAGCCTTCCTCTAGGCAGTTTATTTACCTGCCTCATTCCTTTTCATGGCAATTAAGGTGAACTTGAACTTGTGAATGATACTGTTACGTGGCACCATACACATAATACAGAATCGGTTTTTGACCAGTGTCCCTTGGGGTCATCCTGTTCCTAGTATGGCATCTTAGGTGGCCTTGCAAGTTACTTCCACGTCATGAACTCTTTGGTTCGAGTAAAACAAATGACTAATTTCTATCTTAAAGTGAACGAGCACTACAGGAAAGTCAGGTGCTCTCAGAATGTGCTCTTGTCTTCCTCAGGCTTAGGCAACCTGAACCGGTGCCACAACCTGAACAGATGGTGTTGGCAGCTGGGAACCAGGTGCGGGGTTGGACCGGTGTCAGCGGAGTCTACCATACTGCCGTGCTGATGTGCCCGCCCCCCAGAGAGGGGCAGGGGAGGAAAGGGATGGCATGAGTGCCAGCTGTCCCTCTGGTCTGCTGGGTTGGCACAGCCTGACATGACCTTCATGTCACCTATACTAGAGCCTGGCTCGGAGCACGCCTCTTCCAGCCATGAGATGTTACAGGATCTGCTCTGGACTAGACAGAAGTTAAATACTCATCCGCCGCACATGAAATAGTAAGCCAGCTCTCTACTCTCCCACCTCCGCCCCCCCCCCCCCCCCCGTTTCAATTAGAGATGTAAATATATTCAGATGTTCTGCCTGATACCACCCTGGGGTGCTGCTGAGATTTTGCTGCCCTAGGCAAGGTGGGGAAAAAGAGCCACAAATCCCCGCTGCCCCCTCACAGCTTACAGACCCTCCCATAATAGAGTCACTGAAACATTTCGCTGCCCTAGGCAACCACCTGCTCTTCCTGCCTGTAAAATCTGTCCCTGGCACAACTTAATTCATCTCTGCCGGGTGAATCCGTATCACAAGTAGACAATCTAAGGTCAGAGTGGAAAAACAGTTCAAATGCATTCTAATATAAAAAGGAACACTTACCACTCCCCGCCAACTAGACTGCCTTTATGTTCCTGTTCAACCATGATGCTCAGTTCTTTGCATTACTGACATATTCTCTTCGGGCTTACCAAGTCTAGAAAACTCTTTAAGAAGAAGGGAAGAAGGATGCTTGGATGCAATTTTTACCAGAAGCAAACTTTTGTTCTTTTCACCTCCCTTTTGACTGCTTTTCCAATTTTCTTATTATTGTGCGCATCATATATCAAACATTACCTGGTCAATCATCATAAAAAAAATTTTTGAAAAAAAACAAAAATAAACAAATCAAAGTGAGCATTTTGTGCAATAGTCCCTTACTGTTGATGCACATACCGTGTCACGTATGATGCATATAGTACATATATAAAGTCCATTGCTAACATCGATGGGGGCCAACTCACGATGCAAATGGAGCCTTCATGCCATTTGTTTAAATATTATAAAGTTATAATCAAGCCAGAAAACAATCAAATTAAGACAGAGCCTGTCTGTCTACCTAGACACATGTATTTGGATAATGACCTGAAAGGCTGGGTGTGAGTCTAGAATTCTCAGACTCCACCAAGTTCCAATCATGGAGGAGCAAGGAGTGTTGGCTCAGCCCACCCTGCCTCTCTTCCTGAGCTTGGCCTTGGGTGTGTGCAGGTGGGCACCCGCCCTTGAGCCTGGAGTCTGGTTTCCACCTTCTCCCCACTAACATCCACCCCTTGGCTACCTGGGGCCTTGGAGTTGTCCTCAGGAAGGTGGCCTGGAAGTGCACCCCACCCCACCGGCCTTGGAAAAAAACCTGAGACTATTTTCCCAGGATTGCCAGGGTCCTGGGTGTGCAGCATGGGACTAGTAAAGGAATAGTGGGCTCCAGGGGAGACTGTTTCCTGGACCCCTTGAGCATCTTACCCCTTTAGAGGGGCAAGGCCAGAGAAGGACCAGGAAGGAACCTGTGAAGCATAAGGCCCATGACAGGGACCCCTGACCTAGGTCCCAGAATGAGGCCCATGTGGCAGGTTCTCGTGTGCTTGGACCTTGTGTACTTGACTCTGAGAAGAACTTCTCTGGGTCTGAGTTGGCACTTGGCTTCATATTCATGATCTTGCTTAACCCTGACTAACCCCGTGTGGTGGGTATTATTTCGAGCAAAGAAAAAGAATTTAAAGAAATAAGTTATTTGTCCCTGCTGATGCAGCTAGCAAGGGGCTGAGCCAGGATTTCCACCCAGTTCTCCCACAGCCAGGGGGTTGGGCCCACTTAGTAAAAATGAAATGAAATGAAAGGCACATAACTGAGAGCCTGCAGTTGACTCTGATAATGATCTACGAAGGAAGATAAAGTATATGAGCATCAAAAACAAGAGAAACCTCTGTGGAAAGCAATATGGAGATACCTTAAAGTGATACAAGTAGAAATCTATCAATTGATCCAGCAATTCCATTACTGGGCATCTACCCAAAAGAACAAAAGACATTCTATAAAAAAGACACCTGCACTCGAATGTTTATAGCAGCACAATTCACAATTGCAAAGTTGTGGAAACAACCCAAGTACCCATCAGTACATGAGTAGATTAATTAAATGTGGTATATGTATACCATGGAGTACTATTCAGCTATAAGAAACAATGGTGATATAGGGCCTCTTGTATTTTCCTGGATAGAGCTGGAACCCATTCTACTAAGTGTCCCAAGAATGGAAAAACAAGCACCACATGTACTCACCAGCAAATTGGTTTCACTGATCAACACCTAAGTGGACACACAGGATTAACATTTATCGGGTGTCAGGCAGATGGGGGGGGGATGGGGTATACAAACATAATGAGTGCGACGCGTACCGTCTGGGGGATGGTCACGCTTGAAACTCTGACTTGAAGGGCTGGGCAAGGGCAATATACGTAACCTTAACATTTGTACCCCCATAATATGCTAAAATAATAAAAAAGAGATAAAGGTGGGAGGAGACGGACCTGAGATGAAGCCCCAAAGAATGGAAGATTAGCTCTAGGCCCCCTCTTAGAGCAGGTCAGTTGCCACAACTAGGATGAAGGAGCCACCCGAGCTTCGCTCTCGCAAATGAATGAATGAGCAGTAACCCTGGAGTGGTCGCTGCCACTCTAGTTCTTGAACTTAATGATGTTCAGACGCCTTCTGGCTTCACCGGCATGCTGCTCTCAAAGGTGCTGTTGCGTAAGCAAGGGGATGGCCCAGCTGGCCCCATCTTCTGTTTTCCGCCCCCAAACTCCTCTGGCCTGTGCTTTGGAGAGGTTTTTGAAAGTAGAGGTCAGACACCTGTTTTTACAAATTATGACTGATGCAGAAAGTGTTTTCTACGACCTCTGTAATGAGTTGATTTATACGGAAGGTGTCTGAGTCCTGTCTGGAAACGTAAAACCCCAAAGCTCCCTGCTTTCTGAAAAGCTCAAGGCTTTGTATTCTGATACGTCAGTTTAGAGTCGTGTTCCAAACCCTGAAAGTCAGGGGTTGAAATGACAACATTTCCCGGTCCAGGAGCCGCCTTCATCATGTTGGTTTGGTTAGCGTTGCTATAGTAACCTCCAGACTGTTTTATGATACGCGATGATTACTGAGCACATGACAATAGAGAAAATATCAGGTTACAAGGGCAGACGCCACTGTAAAACATCCTGTGCGGTGCACATCCAATTTCCCAGCAGAGAGTGTGGTTTCCGCCACTCGGGAAAGAGGGCCGGGGAAACGTCCCATCACAAACACCGGTTTGCAAATATTGATCACAAATATCACCCAACAATCGTGCTAGAATTGTGCCTTTGTCTTCCCAAGGTGTTGAATCAGTTCCATGTTCTTCATGACTATTATTCTAAGTGGTAAATGTCAGAAGGAAAAAGTACAATCTGTGAAATTATTCTTTTGTGTATAGATGGAAAAATAGACATAGTGGCTGAAAAACACCGCCTTCGTTTCCCATCTGCTCTCTGCTCGGCAGTCCTCAGCGCACAGCTGAAGCAGCTAAACTAACACCGGCTGGCCCAGCTGCCAGCAGACGGCTTGGAATTCCAGGGAGGCCAGGGTAGGAAAGGGAAGTGGAGTCAGAGGTTCTGAGTTGAGCAGTGGTCTCCACACCACATTTTAATGGCCACAACCGATATTTGAATCAAAGGAAGAGTTATGTACTGCTTCTATTAACACTAAAGTGACAAAACTGAGGAGCATTGTGCTTATTGTTGAGCCATCCAGTACAGAAATAGATCCATTCATTTATTTTCAAAGACCACGTGTATTCTGTACTTGAAATATAATATTTATGTAATTATCTTTGATTTGTAAAATATAAACAGGAAGAAGTCCTAATTAAATTGAATGTGAAAATGATGACCCGTTTGTCTGTTGCTTACATCATTATGGCATCAAAGGTTTCTCATCTTGCAGGACGAACAATTTTAAAAATCTAGGATCGTTGTGAAAGCAACGCGATTGTTAATTCACAGTTGAAGCAAAAACAGTGATGTCTGCTTGTGACTCATTGAGGTCAAAAACAGATTATGAATCTTGAAACTATGCATCGATTATTTGATTTTATGTGATAATACAGCACACAGTGCTCCTTAACTGCTACACAGATGGTTCCCTATATTTGTGTATGAGCTGACTAGCTTTGGGCTTTGGGCTCCTGGGCCTCTCAGGGCCTCCTGGTTGTTATCAGTAAAATGATGGATGTGGCATCAGGGATTTTCGACCTCCACTGCACGTTAGAGTCACCTGGGAAGTATTTGTATTTATTTATGTATTTATTTAAGAGAAAGGTTCTCACTCTGTCACTCTGGCTAGAATGCAGTGGTACCATCATAGCTCACTGTACCCTCTAACTTCTGGGTCAAGTGATCCTCCTGCCTCGGACTACTGAGTAGCTAGTACTACAGATGCATGCCACCATGCCTGGCTAATTTCATTATTTTTTGTAGAGACTAGGTCTCACTTTGTCACCCAAGTTGTAGTGCAGTGGCATGATCATAACTCACAGCCTCCCAAAGTGCTGGGACTACAGGTGCGAGCCACTGCACCAGGCTCTTTTTAAAAACTTAATGCCTGGGTCCCATCTCAGATATATTGAATTAGGACCTCTGGGAGTGAGACCCAGGCAACTGTATTTTTTTATAAGTGCTGCAGATATTTCTAATTGCACACAGGATTTAGAACTACTATATTGGATGCCTTCTTAAGATCTCTGTTAAGCTTAAAATAATGTATCTGGGGCCAGGATTCTCCACCTCGAGTGCACATCAGAGTTACTGGAGGACTTACAAAACCGTAGACTGTAGCCCCACCCCTCAGTGTTTCGGGTTCATTAGGGCTGGGTTGGGACCTGAATATTTGCATTTCTAACAAGTTCCTAAATTGTACAGATACTGCTGTTGAGGAACCAGACTTAGAATCAATTTGCTAAGGTTTGTTTATACAAAAATACATGTTTTAATGTACAATGCAAACCAATTTTGCAATTTAATAATGTATGTGAGAGTTTGATGCTGTAATTCACAACCCTGTGAATTTCCACCACAGAACCCCCAAACTATTGCCTTTCTGTGGTTGGCTGTTGGTGGCAGAGCCTGTTGGTAGTCAGGTGTCCTGAGTTCTCTGCGGAGGCATCTGGAGGCCAGCCCTTACGCCTCACTGTTCTGCCTTCAATTTCTCATCTCTGGAACATACCTGTTGAGTGACGGTGTCAGCCTATCCATGTTTGGAGCAGTGTGAGCCATACCGAGGCGATCTGCATGCTTTAAAATATACCATTGCTAGCACTGTTTTGTTGTTCTGAGGTTTTGTCCAAGACTGAAATGACAGACCCGAGGCACAGGGGCCATTTTCCTTCTGCCAGTGCTGGCGGCATCACCAGAGAGAGGCACTCTGCACAGCTGTAGAAACTGTGGGTCTTTCCACAATGCCCGTGACCTCTCCGTACACTAAGGCTCTGGCTTGTCACTGCCTGCAGTTAGAACAGACTGGCAGAGACACGGGGTTTTCTTGCCACGGCCTCTGGTCTTCTTTCCAGTTGGTCTGTCGGCCTCTGGCACTGGCGTCGAGGCCAGAGAAACGCGGCAACCAAAGATGGCACAGCCTCGTCTGTGCGGTCTGCAGAGTCTTCCGGCTCCCCTCTCTTCAGGGTACCTGGAAGGACCACACTTCCCGGCCCCCTCGTGGAGCAGGGCCCCATGACGTGACCAGCTCGGGCCAGTGAGCTTAAGCCACGTGTCCTCGCCAGGCAGGGATTCACTGAGGTTAGGAAACTCCCACCGGAGCGCACCTGTCTGCGCTTCACAAGCCTCGTCCCGCGCGCCGCACCGCCGTCAGCAGAGCAGAGGCCAGGTGGGGTGGCGGGTGGCGGGTGGCGGACGTGTAGCAGACTGAGAAAGAAACTGTTGTAGTTAAGCCTTGGCGACTCTCAGAGTGTTTGTTACTGCAGCATAACTGAGTGTGTCCTGCCCAACACGGACGCCGTGGTGGCTGTGCAGAATGTTCAGGCCACACGGTAACTATTCCAGACTTGTTGAGTCCAGCGCACTCTTGTGATCTCCACTCTCGTCTCTTGTTTTGGTATGAATATCTGCCTTTTTTGCCTAGGATTTTGATAGGTGCTCCTCTAAAAAGCTGACTGTAAATTGGAGCCCTTTAATTTTAAGAGTATCGCGGCGGGTTCTCTGAAGAGTAACTTGTTCGGAAGGAAGAAGTAAGTGTTTTTATTTCAATGCATCAAAAATAAAATTTGTACATTTTCTATTGGGCTCATCAGAATTGTGCTGATATAATCAGAGCTAACATTTCTCATGTGTGTGTCTCCTATGTGGTAGGCACTGAAAAGCTTTGCACGAATCCTGGAACCATCGCAACACTCTATGAGACAGGAGTAAGTATTGTTCCCATTTTACTGATGAAGCAATTGAGCCACAGAAAGGCCTGTGTGTTGCCCAAGGTTATACAACTGGCCAATAGGAGGGGCAAGTTTAGCATCCTGGACACAGTCAGGTACTGTTCTAGGGACCTGTGTGGTAACTTGGTACATCAGAGACCAGGTTAACCTGGTACATCAGAGACATGGGTACATTCAAGTAGGGCTTCCAAGCCTTACTTGGAAGTCATTGCCTGTGGGGAGTTTCTGTTGTCACCCAAACATAACAATTGGTGTCATTCTCTCCACTCTCCCATACCGGGAAATTTAATTCAGAGACAATGGCAGAGGATGAACGTGACTGGGTAGGGAGGAGAAAGTTTTTCCAAAGGCTTTTAAATTAAAAATGGTTTATTAAAGACAATCCAGTTATGGGAATGTGCTACACAGACCAACTACTCTAAGAAGCAGAGGGAATTGGTTCCTTTAAAACATACAGATGCTGAACCAAAATCCAACTATTTTACTCTATTTCTGAATTTGAAGGTGCACGTGTATGGCTAATATTCTAGCCACATTCGTATTTTTCCTTTTACCAAGACGGTTGAGTTTTACAGTGTTCCCCATAAATTTACAAATAAATGGAGAATTCTTAAACTATAAAATCTGATTTTTGCAAGAGCTTATATAAGTGCAAAATATGGTTCTGGGCATGGGAATTTAATGTTCTTTCCGAAGGCTGGAATGATTTTAGACTCACCCAAAGCCCTTCTCAAAAATAATAGCCCGTATATTATGCTTGTTAGTGACCATCAGTGGCATATAATTTTCTCTGAAGTCATTCTGTCTAATCCACTTTAGGTATCAGCAATGGGCACTTTCAAACTGTAGCCCAAGTGGCAATGACAATGCATCAGCCATGCCACAGTGGGAGCAAGACAGCACAGCCTGCCTAAACTATAACAACTATCCTAATACGCTCTTGAGCGAAGTCTAATTTGCAGGGGCATATGTCTATTTTCATCTTCTCCTGAGATAATCTCACAAGACAAAACTTCCACACTGGAGGAAAATTATACAGTAGAGGATGAAGGGTCCTGCTTCCCCCACCAGCTCTGAACCCAGCCGTGCTCTGAGGACTGGTATGGGGTGGCAGGCTCTGCTCTTGTAAACCCCCACACCCTACAGCAGGGGGGAGGAAGCCTGAACACTCTATCTCCCATGCAACATGGAAGGCGTCTAGCTGGTTATCTGCTCCCATTGGACTGATTCATTGTACAAACAGAATGAATGCTCATGAAGTTTGGAAGGCAGCTTTTGTTGGGTTTAACAGAACTTGCTAATCAAAATTCAAATTCTAAAAAGTAGAAATAAATATAGATTAACTAAAGACCTACAAAATTAGAATATAAAAAATTGGGGGAGGGGTTTGGAGAAATGAGGAAAAAATATATGTCCTTTGTACTAAACCAAAGTGAAGAATAAAAATTGTTTGAATTCTCTTCTCTGAATAGTTGAGTTTTACATAACAGTTCTGGTTTATTGGGGAAGGGAATCACTTTTCAAGCTTTTGTTCCATTTTAAAAGTGAAGGAAACAGTCTTAAGTGAGAGAACGACATTCACGTGTGTGCTACCAAATGATAACAACTGGCATGCAATAGTTTTAAAGAGCGAAAAATGATCTCTTTACCAACTCTCAAGTTGAGTAGCCAGAGTTTAGGTTGAGAATCTATCATGTTTTTCTCATGAAAATACGTCAGAATTTAAAACTATGTTTCGTAGTGCAGAAGTGCAACTCAAATAAGTACGAGCCAGACAGCTGTGGAGAGACTTCCGGAGCCACGTGCGTTTCCAGGGGCGGCTTTGCGGACAGCCCTGCGTGGGCTGTTGCTGCCAAACGCTGCGTCCGTTTTGACTGACTGCTTTACCCAAGCAGGATGATGGAAACTAAGCCCGCCTTGCACCAAGCTCAGTGAGGGATTGGACTGACGTTTATGGATGATAATCTAGGCCACTCCAGCGATCTGTACAGCCTTAGAACCAGCTTCCTCCCACAAACACTTTTTGTTCCATTTTTAAAGAGATAATAGTTTCCAAATGTGTAGAAAGTTGAGTTCTTTACCTTCTACTAACAGAATGTGCAATACAGATGTATCTCAATTTTAGCCCCGCGCCCTTGACACAGATAAAGAAGGGGATGACTAAGTGCATCACAATTCCCCTTTGCTTTTCAAACACTTCAAATTCAGGGTTTTTCCTGTTTCAACATAACCAAAGGAGGAAACATGCATCTATCAATAACTTCTCGCCACTGCCTTAGCTCTCACTTGAGAGCACGTGCAACTGTTTCCAGTAGTAGCATCAAAATCTGGGTAAGGGGAAGGGGAAAGGCTTTGAAAATCTTTTAGATAATTGTAATATTCCATCCTTCTCCACCATAGGTAATATTTCCAGAATTAGTGTTTCAGGTGAATAGCTGTCTGACACATGAAATATAACCTGATGAATTTTTCAACCTTTCTTCTCCCCTTCCCTTCCCCTCCTCTCCCTCCTCCTCCTTCCTCCTGCCCCCTCTCCCTCCCTCATCCTCCTCCATCTCCCGGTGGGTCCTGTCTACACCAACTGGAAATAAAGACAAACCACCACATGAAACTTTCTTTACTAGGTTGGCCTCCATGACTCTAGAAAACTGACACGATCTATTATTTTCCCAAATTTACTAGACTCCTTCCTGAATTAGACAAAAGTTTTGACATCCCACAGAGAACCTGTTCACTGTACAATCAAGGAATTAATATCCTTAATTAATTACTTAATTAACAATTATTAATTTATGTTCTCCCTCATTACTCAAAAAGCATAGGCAATGGTTAGTATTCATTTTGAACTTTTAAAATAACAGAAGAGCTATTTGATTTACTCTCTGAAAATGACTAATAATTTAGTTATAATCTGAATTATATCTGCAGACGGAATTGCTGTAATATTTAAAGGGCCAAGGCACAATATTAAGCAGAGAATCAGAACTTATTTAATGCTAGACACTATTTTCATCACTCCAGAGAAACAGAACCAAAAGTATGCATATGTGTATATACTTGTATATCATAGATGTATATACTATATATAGAGAGAGATACAGGAGAGATACACAGAGAAAGGATATTTAGAGGAGGACTATTTATATGTGTGTGTATATACATATATATACACACACACACACCTACATATATACATATGCCCAGTAAGTCTTCACTTAACATAGTGAAATATATATAGCAGGTTCTCAAATAGCATTGTTTCTTTCAAGGTCATTTTATTATAATGTTGATGAGAAAAAGAAAATTGTTTCATTATACACCATTTTGCTTAAAGTTGTAGTGTCCAAGAACCTATCTAGGACAGAGAAAGAGAGAGAGAGAGATGTAAAGGAAATGACTCACACAATTGTGGAGCGAGTACAATGCAAGTACACAGTATGCAAGGTAGGCCAGCAGGCTAGACCCACAGAAGAGCTGCAATCTAAATCCCAAGGCAATCTGCTGGCAGAATTTCTTTTTCTCCAAGAAACCTCAGTTTCTGCTCTTATGGCCTGCAACTGATTAGATGACATCCACTCACATATGGAAGGGAATCTGCTTTACTCAAAGTTCACCAATTTAAATGTTAATCTTATCCAAAAAAAAAAAAAAAACCACCTTCACATGTACATGCAGAATCATGTTTGGCCAAATATCTGGGTACCACAGTCCAGCCAAGTAGATGTGTAAAATTCACCATTACAATCACCATTTATCTTTTAATTTTTATTTTAGGTCTACTACAATTAGACATCATGTTTGTGTTTCAAAAATTGTTTATGTGTGTATTTGAGTAAACAAAGCCATTCAAGTTTTCCTTGAATATTATGTAAACTTTTCTCATAAATGTTGTTTCTTGTTTTCCCAAAGATATAAATACGTGTTATCTAGATGACAAAGAATCACTCTAGAGAAAACCAAGCTTGCGGTGTGAGAGAAGCTGAGGAAGTAAACTCCAGAAAAGGAGCGGAGGACCAGAGGCATCAACCAGGAACTGGAAAGTTCGCAACGGCAGGAACACCGGCATGGGGATGAGCCGGGGCTTGCCAGGGAATCTGGGGAGACGGTTATGTGCCGGGTCTGTGCAGGCCTGGGAGTGGAGGCCTGTGGAGAGCCCACAGGAACTCTCTGCTGCCTCCTGTGGCTCTGTCCCGAGTGTGTCTGGGTGTCTGGTGGCCTGGGGCCACTCCAGTCAGCAGGGCCAGAGGCGGGAGAACCTCTGTGCAAGGAGCATGGGAGAATTGGCACAATCTGAACCCGTCAGGTTTCTGCCTGTCTGTCATTTTAGGACAGACAGACATCTCCTGTTTCACTCGTGCTGTCCAATCTTGCGAAAGTCCTCACTTTTGGCCAACGCCAACCCAGGGCCATGTGAGGAAAGGATTTCTGAGCGTCAAAGTTCCCAGTTTAACAGAAATGACAATAAATAATCAAGACAGTGCACTCCTTGTTGACTTGTCCACATTCTACTATTTGGATATTGGATACTGGATACTATAATGTCCAATCAAAGATAACAGGAACATAGTACATCTTGCTAGCATGATGCACCTGTTCATCAAACAGTATAAGCATGCTAGTCTTCTCCCCAGAGCAGGGTTCAAAAAGCCCCACTGTTTTCATTTTTGTTGTGTTTATTCTTCTTGTTGTCATGCTCCCTTGATGATATCCTATAAATTAAATACTAACATAAAAACTTAACTTCTGGCCGGGCACATAGACTCACGCCTGTAATCCTAGCACTCTAGGAGGCCAAGGCGGGTGGATCGTTTGAGCTCAAGAGTTTAAGGCCAGCCCGAGCAAGAGTGAGACCCCGTCTCTACTAAAAATAAAAAGAAATTAGCTGGACAACTAAAAATATATAGAAAAAATTAGCCAGGCATAGTCCCAGCTACTCAGGAGGCTGAGGCAGAAGGATTGCTTGAGCCCAGGAATTTGAGGTTGCTGTGAGCTAGGCTGATGCCACAGCACTTTAGCCTGAGCAACAGAGTGAGACTCTGTCTCAAAAAAAAAAAAAAAAAAAAAAAAAAAAAAAAACCTTAACTTTTATGACAATATCTTATGCTAGTAGTATGAGAATGGGAAAAGAGAAAGAAAAAGAACTGATATGGACATACATAGAGATTGATCTAAATACAAATATAGACAAACACAAATATATTCATGAAAATTAAAGGAAATGCTCATTGTACTACAATCCTCTTTCTACAACTGCACACAAAGTCAAAGCCTGTGTTTATGCTTTCCTTTGCTCACTACATATTTCACATTTCTTTAATGTCAACAAGAACTTCTGTTTATCATGGTTCCTTGCCTTGTGGGGCCCATTTCTAAAGGTTCTGGGGCATTGACAGCCCTTCCTGTATTAGACAGTCATAGTTTCCATTAATTTTCATGATGGGACGTTGAGAATTAAGAGCTATGCCAGACACACTCTTCCCTGCCCCTGCTATGTAGTAGAAACTCAATTTTTCCTTAATAATCAGAACTGATCACTCAGCCAACAGAGTAACCACCCCTCCTTTGCCTACTGATCTGCTGGGATGAGAAGCGGAAGTGGTCAGTCTCACCTTCTTTACTCTCATAATAAATCTCCTCTTATATATTTCTGTATATTCTATGGGTTCTGCTTCTCTGGAGAACCCAAAGTAATAAAGTATCATGTCCCGATTATGTTCGCCAAAATCCAGAGAGGTCCACTAGGCATTGCTTCGTTCTCTTAGCAGTGAAAAGGGGCCAAGTGCAATAACTTCTCCTTTACCTTGGAAGGGAGACTCCACCATGCCCTAGACCCTGGGGGCCTGGAAATTTCACCAAGGTATCAGGCCCCTGAATTTAGGGGCATATGCCTTACCAAAGTGTCCAGGGAGTTGCTATTCCTTTTCAACAATTCCATCAGTGTCAAAATGTCCAGTGTGCTATCTTATGGAGGGAGAAGGGGACAAGGACTTTGCTGACCATAATATGACATGGGCCTGATATGAGGCAGGGAGGGTTGATCTTTGGTCCTACCAGCTGAAAGCAAGCAACCTTTGGAGGTCCTTATCTACAGGCCTAGAGAGAAAGAAATGCATCCTTCACATCAATAGCTGTGTACCAGGTGCTGGGAGGATGCAGATATACTTCAAAAATTAAACCACCTCTGGAGCAGCTCTCACAATTGGAGTCACCCATTGACTTAGTTTATAATACTCTTTTCTCATGTGCCAAGATATGCACACACCAAACAGGTGAGTTGGATGAGGATGTGGTAGGAATTGCATCCTTCCTGTTCTGAGGGGTACCAATCTCTGCAACTGCAACAGAAACATGGCCTCACATTGTTTCCTGTTTTATTTAGTAAATGAAGTGACTTTAATCATGAAATAGAAATTTGCCTTGCAGGGTTTAAAACGTGGCTGCTTGAGGGATAGATCCCTTTTTAGAAATACCAGTTTTCTTCATAAAATATTTCTTTCTTGACACTTTTTTAGTTTTTTAATATAAATACTTATCTCTCTTTAAGTCTGGAAAATTTTTCTAGGATGATTCCTTCAAATATTCCCTTCTTCCATCTTCTCTACATCTCCTTATGCAAAGCATGTACGTGTTCTTCTACCCTCAGTCTGTGTGTACACCCTGAACCACATCTTCTCAGGATATTCAGCCAAATTCCAGGCTTCCACACCCATCTGCAAAGCTGACTCCTTCCCACTCGTGCACCCTTGCCTCCCATATTTCCCTGAGACATAGGCAATATCACGTTTGTGTCTGCTACACAGGTGAAGAGGAAGAGCTATTCCGCCTCTGTTCATCCTCGCAGAGGTTGTTCTCTGCCCTTGGCTTCACACGCTGAGCTTGCTCCCGTGCTCTGACGCTGTCTGTCCCTGGTCCTTGCGTGGCGTTGAAGTCTGCTCCCCGGTGCTCCCACCCAGCCCTGTTGCCCACCAACCACATGGCCTCAGGTCCTACTCACCACTCTCCATTTCTGATCCACGCAGGTTTAACTCTTGTTTTGGAGTAGAGATATCTATATATGATTGTGTGTTTTCTTTATTATTATTAATTATTATTATTTACATTTGAAGAGGAACTGGGAAAAAAATGACCAAAATGTCATTTTCTGTCCAGCTTTCATTTATTTTTGAATCAAGGAAACACGGAACTAAATAAAGTAGGCTGTGTAGGTGGCTACCGCCAGGAGGTAAAGGGGAGTCAATTAATTAATTTATTTATCTGGCTTATTTTTTTCAGTACCATGATCGTTCCAGAGATGTGTAAGGCTTTGGGTAACAAAATTTGAACAGAGTGGAATCAAGAAAACACAACTCAAACTAACCTGAGCAAAAAAGGAAGAATGCATTATATCATTGAAAGTTCTGTGTATAAAGTTCAATGAAAGTTAACCGAGTCTCTAAGCTGGCTTTACTCTGAGTCGACTTTCTCAACATAGCAGGAAAAATGTCCTGGGGATTCCAGAATTACGCAGCTTTATTGCTCTTGACCTCAAAAAGAGAGAAGACACTCCCTCTGCCGTACTGCGACTGTGTTCCCGGCGCAATGAGCGAGGCTCTGCTCGGAGGCAGAGCGCCCCCACCCCGCCCCGAGTGATAACAGGACACTGTGCCTGTGTTCAAGTAGAAACAACCTTTCATTGCTTTGCTCCCTGGACCATACTCCTCCTCAATCTTCTGAACAAATGTCCTTTCCTTTAAAATGCATTTCTGGATCTCCTTTCAGACACATACTTTACCTAGTCTATTGTACTATGCTTACTTTGCTTTAAAAATGTATATTTGAACATCTTTTTGAACATATATTTCATTTCATTTAAAGTTTTTTCCTGTGTTTCAAAAGGTATACTTGAATCAATTGCAAAATTCATGTTACCAGTCTTTGTTTACTTTTGAGTATGATGGTCACCGTCTGCTATGATCCGACAGTAATTCCTAGAAGCAGGAAGGCAGGGCAGAGGGTGAGCTATTAGGCTGTATCCAACCGTAAAAAGAACCTGAAAACTCCCTGGGTTAAGAATTGAGGTATGAGAATCTCCTATTTGCAGCTGGTGGTCAGTTTTTGCAGATAGTAAACAACCAAAGCCACAATTCTAAATTACTGAGCTGGGGGTCTTATTTTCACTATTATGGGGCCATGTGATATACAGATCTATACCCTATTTATAGATCTATACAGCACATGGCCTCATATATATATGTGTGTGTGTGTATATGTATATATGTATACACGCATATATATGTATGTTTCACATTCTTGAAAGTCTCTAGGCAGACCTAAAAAGTAGCATCTGACTCCCAAAAAGGTGCAATTCAGGGTAGAAATGTGGTCACAGATGCATTCAGAGCACTAAGAATGTGACAGGGACCATGAACAGTGCTAGGAAGGGCAATCTGTCTAGCCCATGGGACATCAGAGGAGGCTTCCTGGAGGAGGAGGCATCGGGCTGATGACTCAGCCTCTCAGGGTTTCTGTGTTTGTGATTGCTGTAAGATGTAAGTAAAATTCAAGATGTTTGTAAAGAACAGGCCTAGCACACAGTTAGTCCTCAATTAAAAGTTGCAGTTATGAATTAAATAGTCTTTGAGCCACTGGGGTTACTTTTGGCACTAAGGTGAAAGAATTTCCCACACTGGGTCCTGAATACGATGCAGGGCTTTTCTCTAACACAGGATCTGGGCTCATTTCTCCTTGTTTTGTTCTCAACCAGCTCATGTTGTGGGGAGGAAGAGGTTGCTCAATTAGAGAGGTGTGTGCAATTTTGGCTAGTGGTTAAACATGCCCTGCAGCGGGGCTCATTCCAAAGTTAACAATTATCTTAACACAATATTTACCTTATCAGGGGAAGTTGTGCTGTTTGCCTGTTCCTTCAGAGAGATCTCCTACTGAGCTGAATTCAAAACAGCCAAGATAAATGTTAGCTCTTTAGAGAGCACCGCTAGGGCTGGGAAATGGGGAATCAGGTTGTCTCCGGTCATACTTTGGGTCTTGACAATGACATCATCTCACCGAGGAACTTCAGATGTGTGTCTGATTGAGCATCTTGAGTGTGTTGCTGGCTACACTTACACATTCTTCTTCCAAACTATGTAGGCAACATGGCAAAGGCCTAGTCATTTTCTTCTGCTAAGAACAAATGAATTTTCTGAAAATGTTATCAAATGGTGACTGCATTGATTATTTTTATTGATTGGATTATCCAAGCATTTGCCCAACCTCTTAACTTAGCAGAATGTAACTTAGCAGAATGTAAGAATTCTTAGCAGAAAAAACTTAGCAGAATTAACTTAGCAGAATGTAAACACAGCCTATGACGCAGGGCACATGGCAGATAATAACAGAGGTCTAATGCTACCAGAGAGAGTGAGTGACAGAAACTCAGTCCCAGCTGTCTTTACTACCAACCCTATGAGCAGGGTTCCTACCTGTTACACTAAAGCAACTAAGACCTCTGACTTTTCCTGAAACTTCTGAATCATTTTTAAATGGAGGAGTTCAACTGTCAATTTGCTGCCCTGTTTTTCTGAAATGTTGCGATGCTTTATTTGAATATGATATGCTGCATTGCAGACTTGAAATCCTGTGCAGATCCACGACCTGTCAGTCTCCTCCCCGGCACCCCGAACAGCGAGGCCTCCTCCCTCTCTCAGCGATGGCCCAGCTACAGAGGTGTCAGGATAAGTATGAACATTGTTATACTTCTCTGGAAGAACTTATAACCTGGATGAGAAAATTTATGGGCACCATTAATTAGAGAATAATACAATTTAGTAGATAGTCAAGCACTTAACCGACTATAAATATGACCACATTTATGAAAAGAATGGTTTAATGAGTGTTGAAAAAAGAGAAAAACCTTTTCAAAAGAAGGTGAAAGTGGAAGTGTATTTTAAAATATTTTTATTCCACGTATAGCTATAGCTTTGCCAAAATTATTTATGCACAAATGCAACGGAATGTAATACATAAAGTAGTGCTGTGTACGGTACTTCATTATAAACACACACACACATACACATACATGCCACTGTGTGCTCCAACACTAAAATATTTTAGTTCTTAAAACAACGTCATGTTGCTTCAGAGTTTTGTTATACTGATCCTCCACTTTGATAACACAGACAAATCACTGGGGAGGTTTAAAACTTACTGGTTTGAAATAATCAGCTTTCAGATTTGGGTGGCAGGGCCCAGGATCCACATTGTTAGGGCTTCCTGCGTGATCTAACGTGCGGTCGGGGTTGGAGCCCATTGTTTAGCACAAGCGCATGCTCTGCTCTGTCCTTGAAATTCCCTCTTCCCAATTTTTGTCTCCCAGGTGAGTCCTTGTTGACCCCACAAGGCCATCCCCGGGTTAACCTTTGCAGTAAAATCTCTGCTCCTTCCACCTTCCAAGCTGCTGGGAGGGAGTCACTTTGTCCTCTGTGTCTTGAATGCAGAAGGTGATAGAGTGTTCAGTGCACAGACTGCCACCAGCACACCAAAATAGGTGACATCGGAGCACTTTCCATGCGAGAACTGGGACAACCCAGAGGCACAGTCTGTACTCCCGAGTCCCCTGTGGGGAGCAGCTCTCTGAGGGGCCTTTTGCGATGACAGCACTGCCCATCCCTGTCCTGCTCTCTCCCTCCCTGACACAGCTCCCATGGGAGAATATCCTTAATCAATCGAGCGTATCCTAATCATTGCCCCTGGGGTGACTCTGCAAACACGTGACCTACGACAGAAATCCACGCATAATAGACAGGACTTATTTCGTGGGTGTGCTGGAGCCTCTGACCACTCACGAGAGCTAATTGTGCACGTCTTGTTTAAAACGTGATCCAGTCATCTCTGCAGCCCAAAGCCACCCTTGACGGGGCTAGTTCCGCCACAGCAATTAGCAACCGCTACTGACCAGGGCTTCTTGACTGCTCTGGAGAGCTGTTTGCCGCGCTTTTTCAGCACGCCACTGGTCACTACTACACGTTCATGACCAATGAGTAAGTCGATAAGCAAAGCACATTTGAGCTTGGCTCCCCCCAATTTTATCTCACGTACCCTTTCCTCTTTTTGGTAAATATTTTATTCTACACCAAATTCCTGCACTGCTCCTGCTTTCTGAGTTGTTTATCTCGTTTTCCTCGCAGGCTCTACTCAGCCGGTTCCTCCCTCGTGGCCACATCCACTAACTCCCCTGGGCTTCGGCCTCTCGTCCCCGCCGTCCACGCTGCCCCTCAGCAAATATCAGAGAATACTAATTTAGCGTCCAGGGCACCGAGAACGCAGTTATGCTTGCGGAGGTCTGAGTGGTGAGCGGAAGGCAGTTCTGAATGCGAATGTGCTCGCAGCTGTCCCCGAGCTGCTGGGGTGCTGCCCCCTCGCACCCTCCTGGGCACCCTGGAGCCCCGGAGGACGGCGAGGGCTCTGGAGGGCACCGCCCTCCCACCGCCAGCAAGCTCCGTGCCGCGCCAGGCCCCGGAGCCAGGTCAGCGCCTCCTCAGATTGCCCACAGCCTTGAGCGGTTTGATGTGCTCGTTTTGACTGTAAGGTCCCGGTGGACAGAGCACAGCAGAGAGGGGACAAAAGTGTGAAGCTGTGTCTGGAACCTCAGCTGTGTTCAGAGAGCCGGGGTGGAGCGCATCTGACAGGTGGGGGTGGCGTGCCTGTGCCCAGAGAGGAGCCATCGCCCTCTCCTGTGACAGAACTTCCTGGCACCTGCAGCACACCCTGTGTTATAGAGCTTCCAGAAAGTTCTTCATGGTCATGGGCTGTGAATGGTGCAGAGAGTGAAGTGTCTAGCAAAAAAGCCTGCACAGCAGCCATGAGCCTGAGTAATTCAAGTTGGTTTTGTGCCAGTGAAATAAGTGGTCCAGTCTTCCTTTTGGCTGCAGATGCAGGAGGAGAAATGCTCTTCGAGAATTCAGAAAGTTAAGCAGTGATTCCACTTCTGAGGTACAAGGCTCAGCACACAAGGCTGGCCAGAGCTGGAGCATGCTCGCTCTATGGAGAGGGTCTCCCAGACTGTCCAGGATAGCTCGGGCCTTAGTCAAAGGTGGGAAGTGACCCTTTAAAGGAAAAAAGAGTCAGGCCCTTAGGACCCTCCCATAGTTAGTAAGAAACTCGTTCTCCTCCCTCAGTCCTCCTCCACCGGATCCTTACCACCGTCCCGACGTGCGGCTGTTTCCCCGTCTCACTGCTCTGGCTGCTGCCCGATCTCCCTCCTTCCCTTGGGAACAAAGCTCCTTGCGTTGTCTGCTCTGTTGTCTCCCAGTTCCCTCCTACTCTCTCTTGAACACTCTTCAATCGGGCTGGCCGCTCCTGCACTCCCCGACAGCACTCTGGAAGGGCGGTGAGGACGCCCCACCGCTGCTCACGATGAGCACTGTGGAGCCTTCGTCTCTGAGTTCTCAGCAGCATTCGACACACTGAAGTCCATCTGCAATAAAAGGCTTTCTGTATTTTTCCCCTAAGGTCACTCCATCTCAGTCTTTTTTGCTGGTTCTTCCATGTCACCCCTGACTTTCCAATGCTGGAGTGTTCCAGGATGCTGTCTCTGTCTCTCCTCATCTCTTCTTTATGTGTGTGAGTCTCCCTGGAAACTTCAGGCCACAACTTCTGATAACACCCATACCCGGAGGACTCCCGGACGCCCGTCTTCAGCTCAGACCTCTTCCCTAACCCCAGAGGCAGACCCACTCAGCACTCTTGGATGTCGATGCTTCTCGAATGTAGCACGTGCAAACCAGACCTCCTCCTGACACCTGCACACACACATCGTTTTCATCCTATTGTCCTTCTTGTTTCTCTGACCGTAGATCTTGCAGTCATCCTTGGCCTCCCCTTTTTTCCACATGCCACACCTAACCCACGAGGAAATTAATTGGCTCTATCTTCAAAACATATTCAGAATATCTGACCTTACCAACCCCACCAGCCAGTCTCAGCTGCCATCAGAGATTATTGCAGTAGCCTCCAAACAGGACCCTAGTGTCGGTTCTAACCTCCCACAGCACATTCTCAGCACAGCGATCCTCTGAATGTGTGTCAGCACAGTTCTGTCATTCCTCTGCTCAAAACCCCAATGAGTCCCCATTTCTCTCTGGAGCCAAAGTCCCCACAATGGTCTGCAAAGCCTTTCCTGGTCTGGGCTTGGCTACTTTTCCACCTCTGCCTCGTCTGTCTCCTCCCTTCCTCCAAACTCCCTGGGCTGCCTTGCAGTTCTTCAAACCCAGCAGGAGCCTCCCTCCCCTAAGCATGTGCAGGGGCCTCTCTTGGCTTGAAACTTCTTCCAAACAGCACCTTTTCAGGGAGGCCTTGCACACTGTTTTAAGTTACAATTCCTTCCCCCATGTGACTACCACAATCAGCCCCCTTCAAGACACACACACACACACACACAAACACACACACACACACACACACACACACACACACACACACACACACCGCAATTGGTTCATTTTTCTCACTGGCATTTTGTGCCATCTGTAATCTTATAAAAGTTCCCTTTGCATCTCAGTTCTATTTGATTCCTGAGTATAGATACTGAGTTTAAACTGAAGGAGATAATACACTATCTGAATGTATTTAGTGTCCGAATTTCAGACAGCAAGTAAGAAGAATTTGGATAACGAGATCTATCCAAATGTCTACCTGTATGCGCTCAATTCCCCAGCTTGGACAGCCAAAAATACTTAAAGTTATTCATTTTGTTTCTCTCCCCAAACCTGAAAAATATATCCATGGATTGTGCCTCTTTTGCACACTGCAGTATCCTTTAGAACAGCAACTTGCACAAAGTAAGCATTCCATAGATATTTATTGATGGAGGATGGAAGGAAGGAAGGGAGGGAGGAAAGGAAGTAGGAAAGAAGGAAGGGAGAAAGGAAGCAAGGAAGGAAGGAAGGGAGGAAGGGAGAGAGGGGGGAGGGAGGAGAAAAAATAAGAGACATAAGCTGAACGTTAATGGAGGCAGAAGTTGAGGATGGTGGAGATTAGTCAGAATAAATAATAACTTATATCTCCTTAAACCCTGAAATGCTGGGATTCAATCATTTTAGCACTATTACTTCCAAAAACAAATGGCATTTCTCTTGTTTGCTCTGTGTGATACTAAGATTACTATAGAGCAGAACTGTCACTTGTAGCCACAAGTCATCCTTTGCATAACTCCATACATTTGGACAGACTCTCATACTGTGAGTCCTGCCTGCTTAAGGTGCACATTGTTTTTCTGCAGCCATTGCTGCCATGGTTGCAGCAGGGGTGTCTACGCATGCCTTGGGTCCTGTGGGGGTCGCTGCCCTTCGTTGTGCAATATGCGAGGGGAAGCCTCTGCAGGCTCCTCCTTTCTCTGGGCTATGGTCTTGGGGGGAAGTTTTTGTTCCTTGGATATTTCCTGTTTCCTCCAGTGAAAAAGAATGACAAAGTTCCTGGCAGTTAGGTCTTTTAATTCTGCTTCGAAAATTACAAAGTTGAAATGCTTTAATTCCTTTGTAAATTATTTACCTGCAAAAGAGTTCATCTAGACGAGGGTTTCTCAATCTCAGCATTATTGATATCTTGGGTCAAACAGTTCCTTGTAGTGGGGGCTGCCCTGTGCCTTGCTGGGTGTAAGGCAGTTTCCCCAGACCCTACTCACCAGATGCTGTGAGCACCCTGTCCCCATCTGTGACAACGGAAAATGTCCCCATACATTGCCAAATGTCCCCTGAGGGCAAAATCATCCCCCAGTTGAAAAACACTGAAGTAGAGGCAGCTGAGCATATTCCAGGGTGTATTTCCTTGTCATGACAGAAATACAGAGTAAAGAGACCAAAGCCAGTGCTTTGTCTCTTAAACGTGAAATTCAGAAAGAACGCTTTTAGTCCAGTGCATTCTTTTCCATTAGATTAAAAGTAAAACAAAATACTTGCTAAGAGCAAAAATACTCTGAATTGTTTCACTGCTTAAGTATGTGTGGTTTAGTTAGTCACCTCTCTCTTATAAGAAATGTTCCACTTTAATTTTATATATCATCTCTGGAAATCACTTAGCAGTGAGCTCAAACTCAATCTCTAAAGCTAAAATCAGTAGTGAGACATTTGGAAAGTATATAACTGCACTAACCAGTTATACCTTATGTTTTTCCACCTTCCAAAAGTCAAACTTTGTTTTCTATCATATTTTTACTTGAGCCATAGCGCTCAGTTATTTTTTCGTTTATGTTGTGCTTTGTAATATTGATCCTTTTTCACATTTCACTAGTAGTTTTATTAAAGCCATTAATTTTAATAGTAAGTTGGATAAGATATTTGTAGCAATCTCATTTTTGAAAATACTATAAACACATATTACAAATCTAATAGACCATAACTAGCATTTTGATTCCTGGAAAACCTGCCATTATCACAATAGAATTAGTAATTGACAACACAGCTTCTGAGACAGGCTAGGGCCACCAGCAATTTTTAAAGGTAAAGAAATCGAGAAAACTAATGTTAATATTATAAATAATTGATCATCACCTATTACAAAATAATTACCTTTAAACAATTATCACTGTTAACAAGTGACTGCTTCAGGATTATTGCTTAATTGCTATTAGACAGCGAAGTACATATGGCATATGATATTCATTGTTTATTATTATTTTTACAGGCACAGATGGCTTAGTACAATCAGGAAGACTAATGGAGAGTAATCTTTTTTTAATGTAATTACTACATGAATATGTCAAGTGATTGTTTTGTTTGTTTTGTTAACATTATAATATTATTTTAATTAAGATGCTAAGGACTGTAATTTTTCCCACCTAACTAGACCAAAAGGAAAAGAAAAAGATATATTCAAGATGTTTTAAAAGCTTTATTATAAAAACATTTATGTTTTATAAATATTTACCACACTCATACATCTAACCTTGCTATTATGTTTTCTGAACAAATGTGTTTAAAAACTCTTATGACCTAAATACCATTCAGTTTATCATAAAACTTTGATGGTTTGTATTGAAATAATAAAAATATGTATTATGGATATGTGCATAGTTTTGGAAAGAATGGTGATAAGAAAGAAAGAGGGTGGCTAGGAATCTTGGTAGTGCAGAAGAGAATTCAGATTTCTGCAGGTTTTTATTAGACCAGTATGGTTGTTCATACAGATAACATGATTCCATATCATTTTTATAAATACAGCATTTATAATGTAGAAAAATGGTTGATTTTTTATAGAAATTCTGAACCACCAAGTTTCCCTTTCATGTGCCCTGAAGCCCATCTTGCATTTGTAGTGCTAAAGCCCAAATATGAGCTGTGCCCAGATCCCAGCAAGTACGAGTGTGGGCAGACGACACACCTGTGCAGGCTCAGAGAGTGCAGGTTCCCAGGGAGCTGTCTCACAGCAAATCCCCCCAAGGCCTGGGGACTGAGGGACGTGCCTTGACGTTCTGGCACAGACCTGTGCCATCTTTGGCTCCAAGTGGCCTTGTGCGGAAACACAAGCGGTGGGCAGACTTCCTGTAGGTTCGGTGGTAGGAGGGTTCATTTGGTCAAAGCTGAATAGCCGGCTACAGTCTGGATCTCACGTCTGGTCAGGATTATATTGCTTTTGACCACAGATGGCTACGAGATGGTGGCACATATGGTTACTTCCGAGTCTAGCACCACGAGCATGTCATCCCCTAATAGGAAGCTCAGATCACAAACAAGCCTTTCATGAGTCCCAAAGCACATCCTGAACAGATGCCGAGAGTTGTCCTTGGGGAGGCAAATGACATCAGTCCCAGTCACCCGGGGGAGGGCTGCTCCGGAGGAGCCTCCAGTCCCAAGACCCAGCTGCTGTTGGAATCCAAAACCCAGTTGCCAGTGCGCAGTTGTGTCCTCACGCAGAGCTTTTCTACCCCAGGCGGGCACTCGCTAAGGCAATGCCCAGGGGCTACAATCCTGTGTTCTCTGGAGGAATCTCCCCTTCCTTCTCTGAGGCAAAGCATGCACGTTATCTTCACAAATAGGGAGAAAGAGGAAGAGCTCAGGGTTGTGTGGTCCCTGTGCCTATTCCCAGCATGTCCCCACCTCCACAATTCACTGCCCGTTCCCTTGAGCTAGCCGCGAGCCCATCGCTAATTCAGTCCGCAAGAGGAAGGATGCCAGTATCTCTCCAGGAACCACTTCTCTCTCACCTGAACTGAGCTCCGATTCTAGGACAAGTTGGAGCTCACTTCTTTTCCAATTTATGGCATTCTTTGCCCAAAAATTTACTTAAAGTTTCCCATGATTCTAGTTTAGGGTCTTGTCAGTAACTATAGACAAATCACTGGAACCCGCCGGCTTCTTTTCCTTCTTCCACAATACCTTGAGAATGAACTTTCAAAAGTGCACCTTGGAAGGCATCACAGTCCTACCCACAGTTCTTCAGTGGGTCCTCATAGATTTTCATAGCGATTCTCAGCCCTGTCTGCACAATCAAATCATCTGGGGATACTTTAAGAACTAGTGTCACCCAGGTCACACGCACATTCTCACACCCCTAAGGAGAGGCTTGCATTCCGCTGGAGTAAGCTCTGCAGTGTATGCAGAAAATCCCACTGAGGGACAAAACTTTTAAACCTATACTTGTCTACCAGAGATAGGATAAAGAACTTGCAAAATACTTAATGTTCTTTTCCTGATTCAAGAAAAAAAAAATGGAAAAGAGAGAGCAAGAGAAAGGAAAGAAGGAAGGAAGGCTGGTGAAAGAAAGAAAAGAATGAGCGGGAGGGAAGGAAGGAAGGAAGGAAGGAAGGAAGGAAGGAAGGAAGGAAGGAAGGAAGGAAGGAAGGAAGGAAGGAAGGAAGGAAGGAAGGAAGGAAGGAAGGAAGGAAGGAAGCCAATGACTATTGGGTGTTTAAAACAGACTGCTCTGCCAAGAGTCATCCATTCCAAATGAGCAACTTTATTATATACCAAAAAAAATTATGAATTATTGACTTCAATCATGCAAAAAGGCCTTCAAATAGAATGGTTTTTTGGTCTTGATAAAAGATCACTCACATATATCAGCCCTGACCAAACTGACTAGAAAGTGAGAGTGTATATTCTTTTATATCCAAATTTTTATGGTATGCAACATAACCTCCCGCTTGATAGAGACTAGCTTACCTCAAATCATTTCCCAGGTGTTTCTGCAAGTTTTTGGGAATCCATTGTGATCTTGAGAGCATCCTCTCTGGCCTTCCCTCTCAGGATTTTCCACTTGTCCCTAGTGGCTGCCTCTGTAGCAGGAAATTGCAGGTCTGCTATGCATGGCTGCATGGGCTGGGGACCAGCATTGTTCCACAGGGCCTCAAAAAGAGTACACCACTGATTTTAGTGATTGATGTGCAACTTTATTGCCAATATTGATTGCAAGAATTCATTTATAATTCAGATTTTCCGATTAATGCTGGAAGTCTCCACAACCGTTGTCTTGGATGCTGGCTGTCCTAGAAGATGCCGAGTTCACGGAACTGCCTTTACTGGCCTGTGCTAGTGCCAGTTGAAATGCACTGGATGTAGATCTTACTCCCAGTCTGACTACACAAGGTCAGGGCCACTCCATGCTGCTCTAGGTTGTAGCATCTGGCCCCAAACCACAGGTCCCAACGAGAAGAGGGATTTCCACCCTTCTCATTTCTCAAATCCACTAGCATCCTATATTTCCTACCAAAACATTATCAAATTTCTAATGCCATTGAGCAAGATCCTTTGATCCTAAACAATTGAAGAATATCATTTGTCTGATCATTAAATTACATGTTTTGCAAAGTGTAATGAGCACTATCACATAGAATGATTTCTGTGACAATGGAATGACAATTTCTGTGACAATGGAAATATTCTATATCTGCGCTGTCCTTTATGGTTGCAACCAGCCAACATGTAGCTACTGAGCATGTGAAATGAGACTACTCTGGGGACCTATTGTTTTATTTATTTAATTTTAATTTATTTGAACTTACACAGCCTCATGCAACTAGTGGCTATTATATTGACAGCCCAGATCTACCTTTTAAAAGATAGGTTATTTATATTTTATAAAATCAGGACTTTCAAGTCAAACCCATCATCCAAACATATGCTAAAACCATCTTATTACCACCAGATCATCTTCACAGTTTTTCTTAATATCTGCATTGTCCCCTGATCCGTGAAGTTCAATTTCCTTAGCTACCAACAACAGGTCCACAGGCCAGCCCAACCCCACTTTGCCTAATTCACTCCCTAAGATTCACATCCGTGACATTGTTGGCTTGAGCACGACACCACAACCCTAACTTAAATTATTTGTTGGTGACTTGACCTTGAAACAATAAAATAAGATAGTCTTTCGCCTATCTATTTATTGAGAGTAAGACAGTAATTTATCTTTTCTGCATTATTTCTTTGTGCCAGGCACACTATAAAGTAATTTCATGTATTTTACCCTGTAAGCCTCATAGTAACTCTATAAATTTTGTATTAGTAGGCTCTTCTTACTACTGAGGAAATTGATCCTCAGAGAAATAACTTCCACATAGCTTCTAACATTAATTGACAGGTCCACTAGAATGTAAAGTCCCTGAGAGTGAAGGGTCCTACCTTGTTTTTTCATTTATCCCACCCAGAATAATACCTGACACAGAGTGGACATGCCAATAATACCTACAGAATGAACACATGAATTGGGTTTAAATCCAGATCCATTTATCTCCAAAGTACACACATGATCTTGACTATACTTCTCCACAATCAGTTGTTTCAAATCATTTGGTATTTAAGCCTGGCTAGAGCAAGGGTTGCCAAAATTTTTCCACAAAGAGTCATTTACTACATATTTTAGGCAGGTTATAAAGTCTCTGTGGCAACTACTTGACTCTGCCATTGTAGGGTGAAAACAGTTATAGATAAGAGGGAAATGAGTGATGATCACTGCATTGCAGCAAAACTTTACTTACAAAAACAGTGGCTGGAAACCACACCATCTGTAGTTTGTTGAGCCCTGCTATTAGCAAGTGGTAAACTTCTATCGTTTTTCAACATAAAGCTGATAGAATGTTTTGCCAAAATTACATCCAAGAATCTTGTATGACAAAGTAAGCCTAAAGGTTCTCTCCTTTTTTGTCATTTTGCATTATTTCTTCTTCACTTCTTCACTAGAATAAGATTGCTTATTCTCCAGCGCTATTCCCTTGCAGTTCTGTTAGTAAGAAATACCCGAGAGGCCTGGCTGAAAAGTCACACCCACTGATAAAGGTGACATGCCTAATGCGAGCTCTGATTCACTTCCCTAATGTGAGCACACAAACCAAATTTCTGCTTACTCCAGATTGCAGATGCAAACCCTTGATAGCTGTGATGTATTTTTCCAATGAGAGGAACAAAGTATATCTATACTTCAGAAATATAGAGACTCTAAGGATGACTTTAATGTTAATTGGAAAATTAATTTTTTTAAACATTTCATACTGTATACCCAAGAGGACCTATTTCTAAGTATCATTCAACGTTGAGATCGCATCTGCTGGGTCTTCTAATATTAATACTTCAGAGAAGGCATTTCCTTTTTGTCCTCTTTTATTTTATTCATTTCATTGAAGTTGACCTTGAACTGATGAGAACTAAGTTCAGTCTTTGAAAATAAATTTCATTAATTCAACTTGATGAACTCTACAGAGGTCAGTCTACATATCTGAGTACCTGTGCAGACATGGTCTACATGTATGAGCTGTAAACTCCCAGGAGTCATAGAATTCCCATGGGAAGGATCCCAGTGTGGAGAAGAGACTGTTCCCATCATTTATGATTTGTGAGATCAAATGTCCCAGGTCTAGGCTGGGGATACAAATGACAGTGGGGACCTGGCCTTCATGAACGGCACAGAGAGAATGGTGATAAACGGCAACGGCCTCAGTCGCTGGGAAAGGGAGTCGTAGCGTCTTTGACAAATGACAGATGTATTGTCCAGACAGAGTCAGCGGGAACTCAGCCCTGCCAATTGTTGCCTTGAAGAAATGCCGGCCCTGGGGTTTTAGAACATTTAATTTTTCAATATTGTTGTGAAAATTCCCGATTTGTACATGTCAGTAATTTCTCCTTGTTTTTCTCTCCTCTTAGAAAGGGCCAAATTTTGTACATCTGTCAGTTGTACCTGGTCCAATGGTCATCTTAGTTCTTTGAGGGCTATTTAAGTTTTAGAGCTCATTGTTTAATTACGAAGAAAATAGTCATTAGGTGAGTCATTATCAACGACTATCTTAATGGTTAGAGCAAGTTGAGTGGTTCTAGTAGCAAGACCTGTAAGCTCGGTGGTCGGAAAGTCGGTTTTATAAAGTTCACTGTCCTCACAGATGGGTCTTTCAAATCCAGGGCACAAATGTCAGTGAGGGCCCACACATAGTGTGTCCCAATATTTTCAAGTTATGTATCAAAATTGCATCGAATAAAAAATGATCTAACTTCCCATCCCTCACAAATATACCTATGTAATGACAAAATGACAACATATTCGAGTCTATGATTTTAATGGTGGAAGGTCATTAAGCTATTAAAGACAAAGTAATGTAATTAGTATTGTGAAATGCCTGGGTGTTCTCTTCATGGACAGCAATATGTAAATGAGTAATAGAGTAAAAATACATACCGTGTTTCCCTGAAAATAAGACCTACCCATAAAATAAGCCCTAGCAGGATTTCTAAGCATTTGCTCAATAGAAGCCCTACCCCGAAAATAAGACCTAGTGATGGGCGTGGCTACACAGCGTATCTGCACAATCCATGCATTTCTTTGTGAAGCGGTAAAGAAAATGAGCAGCCCTTCTCATCTGCCCCGTGAGAGCTCTATTGCTCGACATGAGAAATTGGGGCCAATGGTTCTAAAAGGAATAGACTTGCAACAAATTCAGGATGGAATTCAGGGTTTGGAGAGTTATGATGATGTTCCAGAAGAAGACGACTTAACAATATTTGAATAAATGTAGATTGTTGTACCATACTTAAAAAAATAACACATCCCCTGAAAATAAGCCCTAGCATGTCATCTTGAGGAAAAATAAATATAAGACCCTGTCTTATTTTGGGGGAAACATGGTAACATGAAATTGAACAGTAATTTGAATTTTCTGATACCGTGGACTGTACCACAGCCATGCTCTGCAGCTGCTGTGAGTACCGAGCAAGGCTGTAAGGACCTTAAGACCCACACACAAAACAGACCAGGGAGGGAAAGCCAAGACAAAGACAGTCACCACTGCGGGGGTGGGGGGGTGGGGGGAGCACACTTCCTTCATGGGATCTACTGTGCCCTTGCTCTCAGAGAGGATGGATGCGGCTTGCTAATTTGTCTTTCCCCTTTAACCTAAAGGACACTTCAGTCCTGCTTTACATGACATTGCATAAGCTCAATCCAAACCTTTTCTGCATTTGGACACAGGAGCTTCTTGTTTTAAGGACATTTGAGAAAAAGATGTGGGAGCAGGTTGATTCTGGTCTGACAGGCCTTTGTCACGTGAATGATATGTTAGGTATTGGGCAAGGCTGTGCCAACACCAAGCATCAGGTTTGCGGGACAGAGGTGTCCATGTGTTCTGTAATAACTTTATTTGCATGTGCTTGCATGTGTGTGTGTGGAACGTGAATCGTCTATAGTGCAGGAGCCGAGACAGCCCCCTTGCTCACATGGAACAGTGGCACTGCTGCCGGAGAGCCGTGAGAGTGCTTCCTGACAAAAGGAACATTTGTCCTGGGGCCCTGGAACAATTCACCCCATTCCAAGGCAGAGGAGAGTGCTAGGCACACAGAACATCCTGTCTCCTTTGTTGGCTTAACGTTCATCCAACACGGACTGCAGGAAACGCAGGACAGGCATTTTACTACTGATGTGGCCTCACGGGCAATGCCAGCCCAAGGTTGTTTCGGGGGTGCAATGTTGTCTTAACGCGCTCCTTCCAATCATAAAGCTCTCTAGTTAAACTCGGTCTTACAGCAAAATTCTAAATATACCAGTTAATAGGCTCACACCAAATAGTTTAATCTAATCTTTAATGCAGGGCTTTCTACTTGTTACAATCAAAGGTAACATATGAGTGGAAGACATGGAAGGAATGTTCCACATTTAGGGTGTTGGGGGAGGCAGTGGCCCCACACCGTGTCGCAGGAGGCTTTACCTCAATGGGTTCACGCCCATCCAGGGACCGCACTCAGTCTTCCTGGGGTCACGGAAAATTGAACTTGGAAGCACATAAAGCCCTCAAAAGCTAATAAATGTTTTTTGTAGGAGAGACAATTTGTTGGCTGGGAGACAAGAGGAGAGGAAAATTAACTACTTTTTGGATTTAGGTACTTTGTGAATTAAGTCTTCATAAATAGTTAAAGGAATGACTAAATGAATGAATGAATAAAATTATGCCCACAAAAGAGACTGATATGTAGGAAAAGCCAGTTTACTGTCCGACCAGGAGAAACACCAGCCACATCAAAAACCACACACACTGTCACTGCACCACACAGCGTCCTTGGAGCGGTAGCTAGCTGGCAACCAGAGGCCAGCAGCTCTCCTTAGACCGGTGTGTAACCGCCGCCGGCCTGAGCCGTCCTCGCTGTCTGTCGTCTGCTCTCTAGTCCCAGCGCCAGCACTGCTGCAACACCCTGCTGGTTTTCACCTTTACTGAAAATCAGGTGTGTTTCTGTCCATAGTGCTTTGTGTCATTTGTACTGTTACTGTAATTATGCAATTTCATGAACTATCATGAGATTAAATCAGTGAAATAAAAGTATAAATAAATAGTTGCTTGGATGAAAAATGAAATTAAATTGCTTAGAAGGACTTGGTAAAAGCAAGCTTTTCTAAACCTGTTTCCCCCCGCCAAATTGGTGTAGATTAAGCAACTGTAAATACTAACAGGAAAACTCCAGAATTAAGTTGTCTGAATTAAAATGCTTCATAGACATTAATAATTTTTTTTCTAACTTAAAGAAATAAAAACAGGAAATAATAGACAATCCATTATTTGTTATCTCTGTGTGTTAATGCAAAAATATGGTTAGGTCCAGTTACAACTATTAGTAAAAATATTAGAGTGAGAGAATGTACACTTACATATTTTAATAAGTTTGAACAAAACATTTAGGATATATATGAATCACTTGTATAATTGTCTGCATTCATCTTTTTTTTTTTCCAATTAACCAGCCACCCATCACAATCATGGAGGATAGTAGGATTCCTGTTGTGCAGTCTTTAACTTGCACAGTGAGCATGAAATAGGGAAGGGTTTAATCAGATGACTTCAGACATTGAAGGGTGTCAGCTTCCCATACACACAGGAACCTCAGTCCTATCCTCAGGAGGGGCTTGGGTGCAGCAGGTCTCATCTATCTTCTCATTTTTCTTAGCCATTCACTACTTCTCTTTCTTTCTAAAAGACATGCTCTTTCTCTAATAAGCTAATTCCTTCAGCTAACGTTCACTCCGGCCAGGGAGACTGTCTGTTCTCTTATAGTAACTTTGCCTTAATTCTGTTCTGATCTCTGAAGTTGGTTTATGGGTTTACTCTCCAAAAGCAATCTTCAGCCCCATTCATTCACTGAATTCTTAGAGAGGACAGCTCAACGTAAGTTTTTTGTGCATAGTATAGGCATTAATGCATGCATTGATAGATAAAACGTCAGAAAGGCAAGGGCAAGATATTCTTCATGTTGTTGCCCTATATATTTGACCTCTTTTGCTTGCCTGTTCTTTGAATTAATATCACAATTATCTTAACCTTAAGAGTCATTAATGTCTAATTTTTCAGCCCTAACCAGAGATCTTAGAAGACTCAGGAACATCATGTGATGCTTGTCTGTAATTTCAAAGAAAAAACAATAGGAAGGAAAAGAAACAGAACTACAGCCACAAAACAACTCTCATTATCATCTCCAGAACAGGCTGTTCCATGTTAGGAAAAACTCCTGTTACATTGAAACCCTCGTATACTGTGGCGGGTGCAATTGGACGCACGCCAGAGTCCGGGTGCAAAGCCAGCACCTCCATTTAGTGTCATTTTTACTGGGAGGAGTTTTATTTGCTCTCTCTGAAAGTTGACATTCTGACTTGTAAAATAGAAAAAAATAATGGAATTTTCCTGTAGGATTGGAATTTCCCTGTATATATAACGCATGTAAACTGTTGGTGTATGAGGGACATAGCACAAGTCAACTGTCAATAAATGTTTACTATTATTGCTGCCATGATTGTTATATTATTGTTGTTGCTGCTAGAACTGTGACTAGCCCTGTGATCTGGGGCAACTGTTTCAACCCAGAACAACACTGAATTGCACCTCAGCCTTTTGCTTCCCGGAACACAGAGATGGCTAAAGAACCTCCACCGCTTTTGTGTTCTAGGAAATGGCTAACTGCGTGTTCCAGAACACCACCCACCTGCACCTTTCCTCAGTGACGAGATGCCATCAACCTTCCTCCAGACTCTCATAAAACATATTTTCACCTGCCTGTGTAATACCCTGGGCTCCTTCCTTTTCTTTGCAATATTACTTATTAATTCTACATATTTTAATCACCTGATTAAAATCACTACCGTATTTGCCCAGAGCATTTCGTTTTTCACACCTGTCTATATGTTCCCACATATATAAAAGGTACTACTTCTAAAACCATTATTTTCTTTATAGAATTGTTGTGGGATTTAAATGCACTTAAAGTCTTAGCAAAATACTTGACCCACAAAAAGGACTTAATTGTTGGTTATTATATCCAGTCAAGATACATTTGCATGGAGATTTATGCTTCACAAAATAATGCCAAAGCTTGTTTTCATTTAATCATTGTAACAGTTACTTTCAAGACAAGAATTGTTTATACCCATTTTACAGATTAGAAAACAAAAAGACCATGTGTCTGCTCAAGTCACCTCTAGAAGGGCAAAGCCAGGAATCAAACCCGTAGCGTTTTCACCAATACTGTAGCTTAGAGGCGGCCCTGGGAAGTCAGTGCAAGCTATGAGGAAAAGGTAGAATCTAATACTGGTTTTCCATCTTTCTTCTTCCAAGGCATTTTAAAATGTGTTTGTCTTCCCAGGAGGGTACCTTTAGAAGCAGGTCATTCCACCTCTGACTTAAGGGTAATCTTAAGGTATCAGAACAGCCAAGTAGCAGCATAATCTTTCCTAGGCCAGAGGACCTAACCTCCAAGTGCCCCCTTAATTGATTTGCCCACTGTGCGTAGGTTGGAACAGGAAGACTTCCTGCCACACGCAAAATGGACCGACCCAGACCTGATGTGCTGGCAGCCACTTGCTCAGCCTTAGAAATGTGCCTGGAGTCTAGATTTAGTGACCCAAAAAATTAGCTATCAAAATGAATTCAAAGGCTTCTTTTTATAAAACCAATTCATTTAAGGTGCTTATTTATGAGCATGTCTACATTAGCATTCTTTTTTACTATAATATCAATTTTAATATATTGTTAATCCAATGAGCGTGAAAGAACATACTCAATTCCACAGACGTTTATTGATTGCTTTATTTTCTGCCAGGCACTCTGCTAGGTGCCTGCCATTGCCTGGTGCACGCTGAGAGCAACCTAGTGTGGGTAGCAGGGGGGATAAATACACACATTCCTTCCTTCCCTTCTTTCTTCCTTCCCTCTCCCTTCCCTCCTACATTCCTCTCTCCCCTGCTAACTCCTTTCTTCCTTCCTTCCTTCCACTATTTATTTAGTACCTTCTGCATGGCAAATACTGAGTACACACTGGCGAACACATCAGACTTGCTTTCTGTTCAGTAGAGTTTACAATCTGATGGAGAAGACAATAAGTAAAGTTTAAAGTACAATTTTAGATATTGCACACAAGAAGAATATTGAATGCCAACAGAATGGCGCGTGTTCTGTGCAGCATGAAAGTTATGCTATGTCTCCTTTCACCTCCGTTAGGCAGCCTCAGCTTCCCTCCTTGGCTGGTCACAATGGGGTATTGATATGGCTTAGTTGGCACTTTCTCTTACACGTTCTGTTGCCTCCAACAGAAACACTACTATCTTTCTCACCCCTTTCAGAGAGAAGGTTTTTTTCTTTTCATCTGATCCTCCAAAGCATTCTATTCTGTGCAGATGTTGGTGGCAGGATGTTAGAAAATTCCCTGGCAAAAAAACAAGTCTGTCTTTCTGACAAAAATAAACAAACAGCCAAATGTGTAGGAGAGACAAGGCTGAAAATAGCTCTGGATATTAGGCTATCTAGTTTTTATTAGAAAACTAGCTTTCCTACCACGGTGGAGTTGTCGTTACTATATGTTGGGATAGTTAGAAAGTGGCTCCTCTTTCAGTGTCATAGATTTGGGGTTGGAACAACTTCTCTCAGGAACATTGTGCTCTCAGGGACTCTCAGTCAGTGATTAGCAGTGTGAGATAGAAACAGGCAGAATCTGAGAAAAAAATCCTATTTATTAGACCCTACACGGCTTTTATATGTGGATTTTTCTTCTCCAAGTGATAAGGACCCCAGAAACCACACAAATACAGATACCAATCTGGAATAGATTTTGCAAGCTGTATAAAGCAAGTCTGCCAGAAATCAATCACCCCCTTCCACTTAAATAAAAAAGAGTAACACACAGAATCTTGCCTTGTTAAAATGGTCATGACTAATGTGACCCTAACTTGTCCTGCGAAGGAGTCCTGTGCTGAGTTATATGGATTGAGGGAAGCCTCTATAACCTTCACTCACATAGGTGAAAACAACAATCATCTCTGGTATTTATCAACTACAGTATATTTTTCAGTGTTTTCACATATACTATTTATAATACTTCAATATGCATTTTTGTATGTAACATTTGAATTCAAACCATTTAAAACTGGGCCACAGACCAGGAGCAGAGCTCCCCTGCTCTCACCCCGTGAAAATATTGTCCTCCTTGAAACTTAGGAAGGGGGTGGCAGGCAAGCCACCGAGGCTTCATCTGTATCTAGAGCTGCTCCCCATCACTGGCATCTCCGTCTTCACCCCCCGAGCCTCGCCTCCCACACCCCCAGCCCCATCCATGGAAAACTGTTTTCCACGAAGCAGGTCTCTGGTGCCAAAAAGGTCGGATTTAAAAGACAAATGGGGCTGAATCTTACCAGACTATAGTTTCCTTTTCTTGGTGGCCCATTTTCTCCTCTTTCTTCCTCATCTTCTTCTCCCCTTTCTTTCCCTTCCTAGTGATGACACTGCTGCCCTCCCTTAGGACAGGCAGTGCCAACTAATAAGATGACCAGGGTGGGTGAGATGGTAGCAATAAATCATGGCTTAGGGTCTAGGGTTAGTTACAGTATCTCTGACCACATAAAACTGGGGGGTAACTCAAGTGAAAGGAAGGCATGATGAAGATAGACCCTACATTTTCCAAAGTAAAAACAGCTTATTTTATTATAAAAGTGATAACATGACCATTATTAAAAATATCAGACAATACAATAAATTATGAAGAAGAAAAAAACCACTTAGAGAAAACCACTGCCAACATTTTGATATTTGTTCTCAGAATTTATTCCATGTTTATATGTTTGTGTGTATAATTTTGAAAAGGACAATCTATAATTTAAAAAAAACGCTGCCTTTAAAAAATGTTAATGTTATGCCAATAAATATAGATCTATGTCATCATTTTCAAATGACCCATAGTAATCCATGTATGTATCTACAATAATTTAGTAACACCCTATTGTTGGTTGGTTAACTCAGCTGTTGGTATCTCTTCTTTAAAAGCAATGCTGTGTAAAGTTGAACTCATAGAAGCTGAGAGTAGAATGCTGGTTACCAGGGGTTGGGGTGGGGTTGGGGTGGGGAGATGTTGGTCAAAGGATACAAAATAAGTTCAAGAGATCAATTGCACAACATGGTGACTGGAGTTAATAACAGCATATTATATCTTGAGAACTGATAAGAGTGGATTTTAAGTTTCCTCACCACAAAAACAGATGTCTGTGAAGTAATGTGCATATTAATTAGTGCAATGCAACCATTCCACAATGTATACATAGTTCCAAGCAACATATTATACAAGATGAATATATATATATAATTTTTACTTATCAATTAAAAATGAATAATGTTAAAAAAATAAAAGCAATGCTGTGCCCATTCTTACACATGTTTGTGCATTTGTCCTTTCATTGGAGTTACTGGACCAAAAGTTGTTGACATCTGAATTTTGACTCCTATTACCAGATGGCTGTCCAGTGAAGTTGGAGAACTCACAAAGAGGAACATGCCCTGTGCTAATCCCAGGCAGAAGGGAACAGAGAGTATTTAGGATTCTGAGCGGTGAGAAAAGTGAACCTTCTGAGTGCTTTTCTCCACCCTCAGAAACATCTCAGACAAGTCATCCTTGGGACCGGCCTTGTGCAGAGTTTTGCTGAAAGGAGTGCGCTCGATTCCGCCCACCTCTCCACAGATTCCACAGTTGTCTAAGGGCAGCCCTGAGGGCAGAAGCCTGGGTGGGGTAAGGCATGGGAGCCTGGGCAGGTTTCCCACTGGCCAGGTGGGAATTTTTGTGTGTGAAATTTCTCTTTACATTTTAAGCATCTTCTCACACAGTCACTATTCAGTGCATACTATTTGCTTGTGAAAGCATTGGTAACGTAGTCTGGAAAGCGAGGGCCACACTAAGCAATGATTTTCTTCTGGAGGCCGACATTGAAAGGGCAAAGGTGATGTTTTATATTTTAAAAAGTGCTATTGAAGTATGATAAAGTTCATTTTGAATTTTGTGATATTTTTAGGTGTTACATTAAATATCTGTTGATTGCCTAGATGAGCTTTTTGATGGTAGAATTATTCTAGGTCTACCATAGGGAAATTTCTTGTTGGAAAAAATAGGAATACAAACAAAGAAAAATCTCTTCTTGAAAAAAATTAGGAATAAAAATAAGTCATGCAGATAGGGATAAATATGCTGTGTTCATTTTTTTCTCATAGATTCCACATTAAACATATATATAATAAGTACCAGGACAGGACAGGTATTAGACAAAGATCTAGGAGCAGGTGGGAAAAACAGACATGATTCTTGCCTGGCCTATTAAGAAAGATCAGATATTGTTTAATTCATTACATGTCTCTGAGTATTGCAAAAAGCAATGATTATAACTAACATTTATTGAGCAATTACTGTGTGCCAGATGCCATTGTTTAAAGTGCTTTATATATAGCATCCTTGTTTAATTATCGTAACTATCCTAGCATTTGAATATTACCAGATTGTACGACTTAGTAAGAACTTAGACAGTGAAAAGTTAAGTAATTTGCCCAAGGTTACTTGATATAGTTAATCAAATCTGAGTTATTTTCTATTGTAAGATACAATATGACGTTATGGACTATAAAGAATGCTGCCTATCCCAATATAAAATGCCATGTATTGAAAGATACATTTCAGAGATACTAGCATGTGAAAAAATTTCCATCTTATATTCAATGTAATATGATAGCAGACAAGTGTTTAGAGCTGTATGTAAATATCGGAACACCACCTCTGCCTCCCCCAACGCAAACACTGCCGGAGCTATGCAGGTAACTGTGGACTACATACCGCCCGACATGGGGCAGGGGATGCTTGCTGCAGCCCGAGTCCCCAACTTATGAAAGTAAGCCCAGTAAGATAAATTAGCAGCATTCTCTTTATTTATAGATGACAGCATTGCACTTTGGAAGAAAAGGAAAGAATCCAGAAAGGTGAAGGCTGAGAACTGGGGTGGGAGTGGTGGGTAAGAGCAGGGTGGGCGGGCAGCTGGGAGGCCAAGGGCGGAATGCGTTTTAATGAGAGAGACTTGGGGATTTTTAAATGAAGGTGGAAGGGACCCAGGGGTGAGGAAAACGTTGACTTGCAGGAGACAGAGAACTGGTCATCTTACTCTCGGATGATTGAGCAGGCGAGATGAGACGGGATCCGAGGGAGGGGCACGGGAGCTGGGACTTTACACTCCGTAGGACAGTTCTTCCGTGGAACAAGGGAGAAGGAGGAGAGCACATGCCCTGCTTGGAAGCATGTTCATTGACAAGCAGCGCGTCACACTGTCCCCAAGGGTGCCCTGGGCGGGTAGCTAAGGCAGCAGCGTTCCCCACAGGGTTCTGCACGGGCAGGAGAGCCCGGAGCGTTGGCCACTGGCCAGGAGCCCGCGGCATCACTGTGTGTGCTCCGTGATCAAGGCCTGACCCACATGGTCATGTGCAGACACAGAAGAAGAAGAAAATTTCAAAGGAATTTTAACTTTATGACCTAGTTTCTTTAGTTTCATTCCCCCTAAAAATCAGCCAAAATACAGCATTCATTGCTCTGTTTCTCTACCTTCTGAGCACAGCCCCACCCCCCTTTTTGTACGAATACGTCCTGAGTCCTCGAGCCTCAGCTCAGAGACTGCACGACGTCTCTGTTTCTTCTCTTCCCTGTTACACGGGGAGGCAAACATGCCCTCTGGTGAGGTCCCTCACGTCAGTAAGCACCTGTTTGACGTCACTCCTCTTGGATGTCCTCTCACTCCTTATCTTGATTAGTAGTGATTTATGCTCCAGTTCTTTTTCCTCCATGAGATTATAAAACCGTGGTCTCTGGAGTCCCTTACTCCGTCATGGCTGGAGATTAGTGCTGGCTTAGCCGCTGGGTCACGCTGCTGTGACTAATTGAACTCGTGCGTTTCAAAGACCAGACTGGGTGCCTGCTTTGGGTGTGAGAGGAAGAGGGAGGGAGATTATCAAGGACGATTATTAGGTTTCGACACTGAAGACCAGAAGACAGGTGGTGTCACTGACAACGGCAGAAGAATTGGGAATAATGGTTTCTGATGGGGATGATAAGAAATCACATACCTTATCTCACAGGTAGTCATAAAGAGGAAACGACTTCTGTAAGCTTCATAGGACTTTTTTTATATGTCAGAAGTTATTCTTATGAAATGTCCAACAAATGATTCCCCTGGAGAAGTAGAGTGAGCTGTGAAGCCAGATGCCACGACAGCACCCGCCGCGCAGGGCTGTGGCTGGGACTAAATAAGTCAGCGTGTGTAAGTTCCTTAAGACACTATCTGGCGCTTAATGAGTATTCGAGAATAAAACACTTCCTACTAAGCTCCCTGCTATTTTTATACGGATCTGTAAACCGGGTGAGGGTAGAGTGGAAGCATCATTGTATAAAGTCTTGTTGATTAAAAGAGACAAGAGACGAGATCTAATTGGGGAAATTTCCTCAATTGGGTTATTTGAGAAGAAGCAGATCTCACCCACATGGTGTGTTTTCTTAGAGCCAGCTCTAATTAGAGCTCAAAATCACCCACTCTCCTCAGATGGCTCGGCGAAATCTGGCCGTGTTTTCTCCCTCTGGAGGCTAAGGGAGATGTTTTCCTCAATCTACAGAAAGGCGAATAAACAAAACCTGGGTGTGGCAGAAGGAGTCCTGCTACTGTGTGCAGCCCTCAGTCCCTCGTCAGGAGGAAAGGACCCTGCTTCTGCTTCCTGATTTCTGATTCCAGAATTGTCGCATTGTACACGGCGGGTTTCCAGGGAGCGGCAGTGGGTGCGGGACGCTTGCCAGTGGAGGCAGCGGCAGGAAGCAGGCCCCGAGGCCCGGCGGGTGGCCCGCCCACCCTTCTCGGGCTCACCTCCCAGAGCTGCGTGTCATGTCACCCTCTGGAAGGGCCACCGCGTCACAGCGATTTTCCCCAGATGCTCTCCACACGGAATCTCTTGCAATGAAGCCATTCATGCAGATGGGCCGGGAGCTGGCCTTCCTTGCAAGCTCTCACCTTCACACAGGGAAGCTGGCTGACAGTGTTCTGCTAAATTTAGCCCTTGAATGGGAGGCCAGGCAAGTCCCGATGTGGCCAACTGAGTAAGAGTTGGCTACACGATGTGTTTTGTCTGCAGTGATCTAGAGAGACTTCAAATTTCGCTTGGCTTCAGCAAGCTACACCCTTTCAAATTCACTATTTCTCTCTCGCAGCCATTCTGTTGTGAGCAGGAGATAAAACAAATAGTAACCTTCACTTCCCTTCATCCAAGGATCAATGTTTTAAAAAAGGGAAAAGAAGCAAAGCAAAACAAAGCATCTCTAGGCAACCAGTTAAAAAAAAAAAAGAAGATTCCCCTGTTAGCAAGGCATATGCCCGGAACACTTGTGTTGTTGCAGTATATATGTTTGCTGTTTTGCTTTATGATTCAACACATCCTTCTGTGATGAGATTCCCATGGATATGTTGCTAATTGCTCAAATTCACCAGATTAAGAAAACCAGCTGCCTTCCCTAATGTGTTAGTTATTTTTGTATGTCAACTGAGCTAGGCCGCGGTACCCAGATACTTGGTCAAACACTATTCTAGGTGTTTCTGCAGAAGCATTTTTAAAATGTAAATTTAATTTAATTTTAATTTGAAAAGTTTCATCTGTAGACTTTGAGTAAAGCAGATTACCCTTCACAATGTGGGTGGGCCTCGTGCGATCAGTTGAAGGCCTTACTAGAAAAAAGACTGACTTCCTCGAGGAAGTGGAAATTCTGCCAGCAGACAGCCTTTGGATTCAAGCGGCAGCATCAACAGTTCCCTGGTCTCCAGCCTGCTGGCCCACCCTGAAATTTTTGGACTTGCCAGTCCCCACAATTGCATGAGCCAATCCTTAAAATAAATCTCTCTCTGTCTCTCTCTCTCTTTCTGTCTCTGTCTCTCTCTCTCTACACATATGCACACACACACACACCTTTTTGGTTCTGTTTCTCTAGAGAATCCAACTAATATATCTACCATCTTATAATCTGCCATTTCTTGCTTTTCCCTTTAAAGACTCAAGGTAGACACTCCAGCTAGGGTTATCAAACCAGATTTAGCAGATACAAATACAGGATTCCCAGTTACATTTGAATTTCAGATATATAAGAAGTATTTTTTTAGTATAAGTAAATCATATGCAACATTTGAGACATAAAGACACTAAAATCTGTTGTGTGTATGACATTCAAATTTAACTGATTGTCCCGTGTTTTATTTACCTGGCAATCCTAACCCCAGCTTCACTTTGCATGGAAGGAGAAGCTAGTGTTGTCCGTCTCTGTGATTTAGACAATATCTAAGCTCGGTGGCTCTTTAATCTCTAGACTTCCTCTGTGGGCTTCCACCTCGGCTAGGATGAAACCACCACCCTTCTTATTCCACCATCAATACCCACTCCCATTTTCTGTTAGCACCCCAAAACAAAGATGCTCCAAAAGTTGTTCATCATATATTCTATACATCGTATCCTTTGTGAGATCAGAGCCACTTTCCTTCTGACATGACTGTGGCTACACTGCCACTATAATTCCAGATTCGGGGAGTCCCTTCTTGATCTGAAGAACCCTCTGCTGGATCACTTAGCCTTTTGTTTCTAAGTGACTGTCTGCCTCTCTTCTGGCCCCTGTGTCTGGTACTCCTTTTTCTCTCTCCTGGGAATGTCAATGGGGTTTCCCTGGGTCGCAAAGCACTGTGGTGTCAAGATCATAATAAAAGAGGAATTATGACTAAGGTCTACAGCTGTAGGTCACCCCTTCTTGCCTTAGGCACTCAGTAAATGCTTGTGGAGTGACTATAAGAATGGTACTATTTAACATTGTGGGTAAACATAATAATAGAATGTTAGGGTTAAAAGTTCTGAGACATTCTTTATTATAACTACTTGCCTCTGTTCTTCCCTCTTGTGACCCTCCTGTCCAAGTAGTAGTTGAGACATTAATGATACTTAACTATTAGGATAATTCCTGTCTATTGCTATTTACTGTGTTTGAGGCACATGGACGTCAGGAAGGAGGTACTCGTGTCACAATTTTACAAATGAGGATACTGAAGTGCACACATGACTAAACACACATGCTAAGGTCATTGATCAAGCTGGTGGCATTTGGGCCAGGGCCCTTTAAACCCAAGTCCCTGCTGTTATCACCATGCTTCTATAGGTCTGGTACCTTAACACTTTCTGAGAAGAGAAATCCTTATTAATAGGCATCATATTTTACTTTTAAATTTCTTCCTGAAAAACAATTCTCTAGTTTTCTTGTATTTATGGGACAGAGACTGAACAATTGATGATGAAGAATTTTCTCAGGTGTGTGCACCTAGTCAGAGTATCCTTGAAGTATGATAGTCTGTGGAAGTGGATAGTCAAGGGCTGCTGGATTCACCAAGGGTCTCACCACCCACTCGGGTCTGGGGTGGGTGAGGCTTAGACAGCACATGCCTGTTTCTACTCCGTAAGGAAACTACAGCTGGCGGACAATGATTTTTACCCATTTAATCATCTGCAAGCATACTAGGCAGCATCTACCAGCTGAAGCCTTGGGCTCTGGACTCAACCCTCTTGCATTTGAATCTTGGCTCTGCCACATGCCAGCATGTGGACAAGTATTTTAATCATCTGTGATTCAATTTCCTCATCTGTCAATGGGGCAATAATTATACTTACCTCATCAGATTACTGCAAGGATTAAATTAGCAACATAAGAAAGCACTTGGAATGGTGGCGTCCATGGTAATTGCCACAGAAACATTTGTGACTGGTCGTGTTGTGGTCCATGAAGTTGTAGGCCACGGGGATACAGCATATTTACGAGATAGACCGAGTATATACCATAAAGGGATTTATCTACTATTAGGAAGATAGGAAAATCATTAAGTAACCATGCAATTTAATTTGAGGCAATGATAAATGCTCTGACGACAGACAGAGCAAAGTGGAGAGTGATGGACAGGGTCTCTTTTAGAAATGGGATCAGGAAACACAATGACTTAAAGCCAAGCCCTGTGGTCACAAATGTAAATGGCCAAGAAATCCCATGCCAAGGGAGTTCCATGAGTCATGGAAAAGACAGCAAAAGCCTTCAGGGAAGGATTTAGGTGGGCAAACAGGAGTGTCTGACCCACTCAGGACAGGCAGGCCACTAGCTGGGAGACAGGCGGGCTGTGCGCACCATGGTGCCATCACGGGGTCCAGCCCTACTGGGTTTTGGAAAATATTGGTGCCTAATAATCCTTCTGAATAGTCAGAGCAGTGCTAGGTTATGGAATATCCCAAAAGCCATGCACATGAGTACAGGTTTGCTGTGGTAGGGCGCAGCGAATGTGCTGAAGGATTTTACTTGGTACTTCGATACTGTTCTTTAGGAAGGATAAGACTTGTGTGACTAAGGCAGGTGCTGCACCCAGGCTGCCAGCCAGGCGGGCTCTGCCCAGGAAGCCTTGAGCATCAGTGGGGAGACGGGAGAGATGTGGGGTGGGCGGGGACAGCGGCGGTGTGGTGCTCACTGGGACGCAGGGGGGGTGGTCTGTCTTCCTGGTCCATTGTTGATTGCTAGCGACAGGCAGGTGGCGAATGAGAGGAAAGAAAGTGGAAGCAGGAGGATAAGTGGGCAGAGAAAGGAAGAGTGAGAATGGCAAAGTGGGAGAGGAAAACAGAAGGGGGCCGGGGCAGGATGATGGGGAGAACAGGGTCAAACACACATGCTTCACACTGTACCATTCACACCCCCAACCCCAGGCCCCTGCCGCTTTAGAGATTTATTTATTATTTTAAGTATTCACATTTTTATTCTCTGGTCTTGTTAAGCTGGAAAAAGGGGGTAAATGCTAAAATGTAGCTTCCAATCCTCCCTAGAGGCTCCTTAGAAAAGTCAACTGTTGCTTAGGAATCTCTCCCCGGCTTGCCCCAGAAGACAGCCAAGGCTCCTGCAAAAGTGGGGGGCAGGGCCTCCCTTACCTGAAACAAGGAGGGTTGTTCCCAACCCCGCCCCCAACAGCTGACAGGGTTTGGCAGCCCAGGCCACAGAAATTCCAAGACCAGAGAGAATGCAAAGCAAAACTCCAGCTGTTCTTAATGCCAGTGGCAGTAATCTTGAAAAGTGAGTCTTTTCTCTCCAGAGAGCCCTTAGTGCAGAGGGGAAAAGACTGCTCTTCTCCCCATTGCAAGGTTCATAGCTAAGACTCCTTTAACAAAAGACAGACCACTAAGAGAAAAGCAGACAAATTTACTTAATATAAGTTTTATGTGACATGGGAGCCTTCAGAAATGATGGTTCAAAGCAACAGGGAAATCTGTGTACGCTCATGCTTAGTCTGATGAAGGGTGGAGCTCATGCAGAAATACAACCTGCAATTGGACAAAGGAGGTGAGATTTATGGTAATTAACTTGGAGGGGAGCTCATCAATGCTTGTGTGTTCAGATTCTTTTTAGCATCTGTGTCTTCATTCCTTCCCTCCCCATAAAGAAATGGGCTTTTTTGTTTTGTTTTGTTTTGTTTTTTTGAGACAGAGTCTCGCTCTGTTTTCTGGGCTAGAGTGCCATGGCATCAGCCTAGCTCACAGCAACCTCAAACTTCTGGGCTTAAGCAATCCTCCTGCCTCAGCCTCCCAAGTGGTTGGGACTACAGGCATGCGCCACCATGCCCAGCTAAGTTTTTCTATGTATTTTTAGATGGCCAATTAATTTCTTTCTATTTTTAGTAGAATGGAATTGCTAAGGCTGGTTTCTAACTCCTGACCTTGAACGATCCACTCGCCTTGGCCTCCCAGAGAGCTGGGATTACAAGGTGTGAGCCACTGCGCCCAGCCAGAAATGCTATTCTGAAATGAGAATCCTAAGACCTATTTTTGAGAAAGGTCAGTGAGTTCTTCCATAGCCTGCTTGGGGGCAGTATTATGGGAAAAGGTCAGATACATCCTCCCACTTCCGCCGTTTTCTCCGTTGCCAAGGTGCCATGTTGCGGGGTAGTGCATTCTGAGTCCTGTCAGGAGTCTTGTGTTGGTGTTCTCAAATGGGCTTCTTCCTGCTTCATTTCTCAGTTCTGCATCAAGCAGAACAAATTCCACTTGTTCTTGTCTTTGTCTTGCGCTCTTTTGTTTCCTTTCCTGAGGAGGAGCTTCCCCTGGCAAAGTGAATCACAGCCCCTTGCACCTTGTGACTGGTCGTTGCAACGTGGCTCTTCGTGACGACTGTCTATACACAGCGATGTTCACATGGGACAGCTGGGGCTGCTTGGAGGTGTCTGGACTTTAGTGCACCTGCTAATTCACACCTTGGACTCCGCCAGGGACAGCAGGTGGGAGCCAGCCCAGGGAACGTTGTGGGGGTCTTTATCAATATCCCTCCCTCCCTCTTAGAGTTCTCACCAAACTTGCCTTCAAAAGATACCTCCAAAAAATAAAAAGACAAATGCCTCTCTTCCTTTCATATCTTCCCCACTGGATTGTAATCATCTGGGCACCTCCTGCAAAGCTGAGCCAGGCTTTGAAAATCCTTGGGATCTATTTCATTCTACTCCACAGCACACGCCAGTTCCTTCTGTGTGGTGGTGGCTCCCCGGGTCCTCCCCGAACATCAAGCTGGTTTCTCAGTAGACTTTCTATTTGGCTCAGGGGCTGTGTGTGTGCATGTGTGCACATGTGAGCACTCACACACCAGGCACTGGACACGTATGGGATAGAGGGTGGGACTCTTCCATTAGAGGATTACTGAAGTGTAATAACTAACTTATTCTCTTCCTTTGTTTTGTAATATTTTTGTTTCAGGCATAGTAAAGAATAGAAGATTTCATTTTGAATTGGAAAAAAAATGTTCATGCTCCAAATTACCTGCTTCAGATTTCTAAAAGATATCTGAAAGGCCAGGAAGCACACTCAAGTCTGGTTTAAGGCTTACCGGCCCAATCCTCCTTTGGAACAAAGCAGCCCTGGATTGACACCCCTATAGACCCATTTTTAGCAAGTTCAATCTTTCCATTAACCCCTGGTAACCATAATGACTTCCTAATACCAGTTAATTAACAAATACTGGTGTGCCACCGAAGAGATTCCTAAGAGTGTCTTTGGTGTGGTCCCTGGCTGCTGAAATGAAGTGGGAGCCCCTCCTTTGTTCTTGCCCAGCACTTTTCTTGTGGACTCACAGCACTTTGAATCTCAAATGAGCTGCCTAATTAATCTCCACAACTGTCCTGTGGGATGGGAAGGACTTGTCCATTATCTTCACTTTGCAGATAGTAACAATTTGTAGGACTTGGCTGAGGTCACAGGGAAATTAGCATCGCAGCCAGAATAAAATTCTGAGTTCCTAAACCCCTTTCCTCTTATCCTGTTCCCTAGACAACACCCTTTCATCCTCTTGGTATAAAATTAGTAAGTGCAGTGGGACCTTACTGCATGGTAACGAACTACTGTTTGGTACTTGTGACCTAGTGGCTAAGGGGGCTTTTCGAAATGCACAATCTGAAAAGACACTAGAGCATGTTTATTTTTGGAATATGTCTTACGGAATGGCTTTTAGACCCCATGTCCAAATCCGTCTCCATGAAAGGAATGTTATTTACACAAACCACTGAACATCCCCATCTCTGTGGCTCAGGTATTCCTGTGCCAGGACCCAGAGAACATGTTGTCCCCCAGGAGTTTTCTTGCTAATAAAGTGTGGGTGAAATGTTTTGAACAGTGTGCAACAATGATTGCCAATGAGATTACCTGCTTGTGCATTTTCTTTGTGTGACTTTGTTTGATCTTTCTTGGTGTGGTTAATAGTCATGTTATGCAAGAGTCATCGTCCCCCACATTACACTATGAAACATCTTACGGGCATTGCATCTATACTTTTTAGAACTAGATATCTGACAGGAAAGGACGTAAATCCACCTTGTATTAATTCAATTCAACAAGCATTCGTTAAACACCATCTAATGACAAGCTAGTGCCAGGGGGCTGTAAATGAGATTATATGCGGGAAATCTCCCAGAGTGACTTTAGGGTGATCTCTCATGTGTGCTCATTTGGAAAATCAGAAGGAAGATGATGATCTCTTGATTCCTTCCAGCTCAGTATTTAGGAACACTGTGATCACTCCAGATAACGTTTATCTTATTTATGACATTCGATTGATGCTGCGAACTGCTAAGGCTAGATTTCCCACCCTCTCTGTTAGCAAGTAAACAAATTCTTAAGGGGATTATGGCAACTAGCTAATGAGTAATTAGACGTGTTTTGTAAAGTCACTAGATGGGAACCCCAGGGTGGGCCCTTTGGTGAAGGGAGAGCTCTTTGATAACAGGAACACATTCTTTAGATGCCAGCCCGGTTTTTGGGTGGCAAAGTGAGAGGAGAAGTGGAGCTCACAGGAGGAAGATATATTTGACTTCCTCTGTAGTTATCAGTCAGGAACTATATCTGGGTAGGATAGCTGAAAACACTAATGTAATTCTGACCTTTGTTATTTTTGCTTTGAGAATGAAAACGATTTTACCATATAATTTCCAGGTTATTAACAACCTGTAGCACTGAAAAGCTTTCAATTATTATTAATATATTTAATTATCAAAGAAATAAGCATTTTTTTTTACATCTATAAAATTGCCACCAATAAGAGGCATTTCATTTGTCATGCATTTAACTTTTGAGACATAACATATAGTCCTCCTAAAAGTTCTCAAAGCTGAATGTTATGGAAGAAGCATCCTGTCCATAAATCTTAAAAATTGTGTATCCTTACAAATGCATAGCATATCAAAATTTGGAAGTCATTACAAACATTTATTTACTATTTAAATCTGACAATAGTGAACAGAAATGCCATTTTTTTCATTAGTATTGAGAAAACACCCTCTCCCTGCTCAAGTCTAGTGTTATCTCTGATGAATGGGTCGATCATTTCAAACAGTATAGGTGCACAAATAGACATTAACATGAATGATGATGGCCTGTCCCCTCTATGGGATTGCATTGAGGAGGTGTCTGCGCAGCAGCCTACATGGCATCTTCAGGCTTGTATCTATGCAACAAGAAAATAGACTTTGTTCTCTGGCTCACTTCATCACAGGTGGCCCACCTACCTGCCTGAAAGGCATCTGCATGTCAAAATGGGCTGACTTTGTCTTGTGTGACTAACCCATGTTCCCATAGGAACTGAAGAAGGCTGTGATTAATCAGTTAAAAACAGTTCTTTAATTTGTTTAGCATGTCAAACTCGAGAATGAGCCCAAGGTTTAAGTTTTACAGGAGAGTGCACATTTTTGATGTTAAAAAAAAAAAACAAGAAAACTCAGAAAAATCAACGATGTTTTTCAGTGAAGAGACACGAAGACATTGAACGTTCTCAGAAAACATCAAGATCATTGCATCATATTACATATGAGGAAACAGAAGCCCAGCGGTGATAAAATTTAGCCAATTTATGTATCCAAAATTAAACCTAAGAGACTCGTAATGCTCCTTGGTGCTGGGGGAAGGCCGTGGTCTGGGTCCGGGGAGGCCGTGGCCCAGGCATCCCAGCTGGAATCACGGTGGGCTCTGCCCAGCTAAGGTCACTGTGGTCAGGGTGCTCCAGCTTAAAAGTTCTGGATAATCAAATTTGTCAATATTCTCATGGTTTTTTGGATTTAGGAGAACTTATGTAAATGCCAAACTATTACTTTATTAAAGGAAATACTGTGGTTTTCATGTTTGCTACATAGAGTACTCGCATTTCCATACGATCATCCTTAGGATATGAGGCATCATTACAGCAACAGAGAAACAGGAAATTTGGAACATTGTTAGGGAAGCCTAGAAAAAAAATGCTGAGGAAGAGAGTGGTCTCAAGGGCATGACATCGAGTCATACCAACACTGGGACTGAGCGCTGCCTTAGTGAAGAGTTAAAGACTGACAGGATCACTGTCTCTTTTCTCCAAATAATTATGGTGAAATTGCGACTGTCTGGACTTCCTTTGTCAATACTCCAGGCTGGCTTTTTCAGAGTTAGTCTCCAGACAAGGTTCAATAAAATAGATGTAATTTCACTTGATTGCATTTTATTCACATTTAATCCTCCTTCTTGAATCAGCCACTTTGATTGGAGTTATGGGTGCTGTCTTGCTAAGGAAATTCTGGAACTTTGTTCTTTTGCTTGTTTGGCAACTTCCTACCCACTTTGCTCAAAATCCCAAAACATCAGACCTAGTTCATGCTACTGCTACCGTACCTGCTGGGGAGGGGTGACAGGAGAGCTTCCCCTCTCATTCTACCTGAGCAGGCAGACCCCAGGGTACCAGTCCCTTCCCTCCCTACTGTGAGCACTTGCTCCGCCTTACCAGGGCCTGAAGGTCTGCGTCTCCGTCCCCTTCTCCGTTGGGAATGTTTTCCTTTCTCCCCCATGATTTTGCTGGAGAACAAAAGGCAGAATTAAAACTTGCTGTATTTTTGTTCAGTTTGTGGATCTGTGTGGAGGACTGTTTATATAAGGAAGGGAAGTCTACTATTTTAGTCCCCGTTGGAACTAGAAATGGAGTCAGTCATCATACTAATGCAGGCATACGCTAAACACTTCAGTCACTGATTAGCAGATAATTACTTGGTTTATGATTAAATATAGTTAATCTTATTAGCCATATCTGCTTTGGCTACTTTTTTTTGGAGGGAAGCCTTAGGCTGAAACTTGGGGTGATGGGATCGTACATTCCTTATGACCTCCCCTGTGGGGCCCAACTGAACCCAGGGGCTTGGGAATGGAAAGAGAGAGAGAGTGGCAGAATCTACAGGGAGATTTCCGGTCACCTGTTAGATTTAGGGCATGAGGGAGAGGTCAGAATAAGTGTGGCAATGATGACAAAGAGAAGGATCTTATGGTTAAGGAAAGCTCTGGGAAGTGAGACAATAGGTGTTTCTATCAATTTCCTGAACAATCTCTGTTATCAGGGACCTGTCCTTCCAGCCATACACAGGGGATAGTTGGGTGGGCACTACCTGTGATGGCAGCTTACAAGAGACGATAGAAGACCTGCATCATAGTTAGATAGAAAAGTTTTATTCTCCACAACTTATCTTTGAAAGATTACGGTACCTAACTGGAAACAATGTATTGATGAACCCCTTGGGTCGGTGATGGGAGCAACTCCTTCAAGGGGAATATTTACTTGAGTAATGTTATGTAGTTAAATACTCTTGTAACTTGTGGGGCTTTATTCTGCAAAGTGGGCTTATGGGTATAGGGATATCAAGCACTTGGGACAATAAAAGTGATGAAAGCACTGGCTCAATGGTCCTTAAATTCTCCCTTTCTGCTTTTCCCTATTGAGTACTTAGCTTATCTTAATACATGTTTAATGAATATTGTTAGCATGGGGAACCAAAATGTTAGCCCTATGAGGTGTTCAAATGTATACATATGGACTTTCCTGTCCCTTTATCTGTCCTATCAGGGCTTTGAAATAAATATCAGTAGTCAATATAGATTGATAACAAATGCCAATAATTAAAAACTGCATCAAGTAATTATGCAGTAGACTATGCTGCTGAAGAGTGCAGGGTGCCTGGCTATGAATCCTGACTCTACCACCTGCTAGGCTCACCGAGTATGTAATTTAGGGCCACTTAATTAAGGCTTCATTGCTTCAGTTTAGCCATCTTTAAAAAGGAGATGTTCATACCTGCCTCACGGGGTTGTCTGAGGATTAAATGAATTGATGCACATAAAACCCTGCTAGCAACGTCTGTCACATAGTAATTGCTCAGTAATGCCAGCTGTTATCAAAGTGCTCATCAGATAATAAGTGAATATTTATTAAGCTCCTTCTATCTATCCTCAACATTGTGCACATAGAGAGTATTTCAGAACTCTATGAACATATTTCCCTGTTATAAGAGTTATAAGATGCAGGCAAGAGATTTTGACTCTTTTAAAATAACAAACCAAAGTGATTATCAGAAGGGTAGATACCTTGACTGAGGTATATGTGGTCTGGTTTCCATAACTGACTCAAGTGATTTTATTCTCTAATATATTTTTAAAATAGCAGGTTGTACAACAAAATAGGGTAAAAAAAGTTCAAAGCTTGCTTCATGTATAATCCTATCTTGTACCCAGACCTCCCCACTAAATATTTTGAAGCAAATCTCAGATATTAGATTATTTTTTCTACAAATATTTTGATATCCACCTCTGAAAGATTAAGATTCTTTCAAAATGTAACCTCAATACCATTTTCATAATCATAAATTAAAAATAAATTTTAATATTATTAAATATTCAGTAAGTGTTCAAATTTTTCTGTTTCTTTTTTTCTGCTACAATTTGTCTGATTCAGAAGTTCCTAAAGGTACATATATAGCAGCTAATGATTTATCTCTTAAATCACTTTTAATATATGGATCTCACCCCTTTTTTCTTGCATTTAATTTGTTGAAGAAACTGGGCTTTTTGTCCTGAAGAGACTTTTACAGCTTAGTTTTTGCTGCCTATCCATACTGCAATTCTTTTGAATCCTGTATTTCCTATAACTGGTAGACCAATAATTTTGTAAGATTTATGTTTTATTTTCTGTATTTTACTTTGTATTAAAAATCATTGAATTAAAATATATTTTTCAGTAGATGGAACATATTGTCTAGCTATCTCTATTTTTGCAAAGATGGTTGGCTAATTTGCCTGGAATAGATTTAAAATAATATAAGGATTACAAAATAGTGATGTCTTAATTTGATCATTTATTTAAAATGTATTATCTGTAATATATCAACATTTTCTTTCATATATTATTTAATTACTCTGAGATATAATTATTATAGAAAGAGCAATATAAATGCTTGATTATGTCCTCTTGTTTCCTAGTTTTCAAAACAATGAATTTTTTTAGCAACATCTAAAGATGATCAATGAGATTTAAATAGTATTGTGAACACAAGAATTAAATATTTGGCATACTTTAAATTATTGCATTTATTAATATTATTTATGTTCAAATTTACCCGTCATTGACTAGTAGAAGCCTCTTGAATATGGGTCCTAAATGCTTTTTGGTCTTAAGTGTCTTTTCCAGTTTTTTGTTTTCTAGAAAAAATATATGCTTGAGACTCATCTTTAACATTTTCTCCCTCAAGCTGGGAGCAGCCATTTCACCAAGGAATTCTGGTTTCTTTTAGTGGTAAATAGTACTTAGAGACCACAATCTTTGTGCTAGAGGTGCTAAATGCTACTGAGTTAGTCACTGTTTCTACGCTTTTCAAAGGACATACCTAAAAAATGCACACACACACACATGCACATGTAGCCATAAAGATGAAATCCAATATGGCTCACAATGATGACTAATTTTGAATCAAATTCAGGACTACACGTTTTTTTTTTCATCTTCTCAATCTTACATCTGTATCTTATTTCTTTCATGCTGAAAACTCTAGTTCTCAGTGATAACAGCATATTACTCATTAAACACGCATAATCTAATAATATAGTCCCAGCATAGCTATATCAATTCTATCACTTCTATCAATTCTATCACTAAAAATATAATTGTTGAAAAGGGTTTAAAATTTTTCTAAGTTGTTTAGTATCTAACTCAATATAGATATTGGTATAGCTAATTAATATTCTTTAAAGTTACTTGAAATGTTCCTCTTTTTGTGTATGTGCTACCAACTTGATAAACAATTAGGTTTATTTCATTTTGCTTTTGATATTTCTTAATTGCCTTTCTAATTTTAATTTTCTTTAAGATTATGTTAAGTATTTGTGTGAGTTCTTTGTCAGATATACAAAACAATGTGTATTCAGAGAAAACTTGCTTCTATCCCTGTCTCTTGTGTCTATTCCTTCCATCATCCCTCTATGCCTATTATTTTTTTAAAGTACTTAGAAAAACACATTTTTGTCTAGATATATATGTATACATGCATACATACTCTTCTTAGTTAAAAATACTATATATTTAAGCATATGGAAGTATTCATCTTTTATTTTTATAGCCCTGTAATACTCTGTTGTGAGGATGTACCATTGTTTATTGACCTGTTGGAGGACTTTGTGTCCTTCTTACCCTTCCTTACTAGTTATAGTGCTGCAAGGAACAAGCTTGCACACACCTAATCTCATATTTTTTGTCAGTATTATTTTCAAATAGATTCTTGGCAATAAGTTTGCAGGGTCAAACATAAATGAATAAGTCATTCTGCTAGATATTTCCAAATGTCCTTCTATTGGAATAATGTCATCTTGAATTTCCATCAATGTATGAGACTCTGTATTTTTCCCCAGCAATTTTGCTTTATGTTCCTCTTATTTTGTGAGGGTTGGGGAGGGATATGACAGAATTAGGTATAATAAGCATCACAATGTTTTGAATTGAGAAGAATTCTCATTGTAACAAAGAATGTAGATCTTCAACTATCTCTTGCAAAGAAGACAATATATGCAAAAAGCATCACTAAGGATTTTATCTCTTCCATCATCAGACTTTGAAAGGCACTCAGAGGCTTGAAGTCGCAATGTCTTATATGTGATCAATTAGTAAATCTGGTATCAGCCAGTTAAGATAAGAACCACCTGCCTACGCTTACAAACTGCGTCTTCCAGGTAAGAAAAGCATTTCATTTTTTGTGTGTCCTAAGTCCAAATTTACTTTTTCTCATATATATTGTTACGATACCTGGAAAAGCCTTTTGTTGTGGTTATATTTGGCCAGGTGGAGACGTTCATTCCTTTTAAGACATGCCCCTAAAGTATGGCTGTCATCTGATTGGTGTACCAGCTCAAATTTCTCATAATGCAAACCGTTCCTTCCTGGTTTGCATTCCTCAAACTTCACAAAATGACAACAGATTTCTCAAAATAGTCATGTTCCAGAGTCAGGTAGGACACATTCTACTAGGAAACAATTTAAATTGCTTTTAAAAGGCAGCTTGGCATAGAAATAAAATTTCCATGTCATGTGACATGTGTTATATTCACATTTTAGGCTAGATATTTTACCATGTGGATAGTGGGAACTGTTCTTTCATTCAATGACTTATTCTTTTATTCATTTATTCAGCAAGTATTTTTTGAGTCCCTATTATGGGCCAGTGTTATGGGCATTGAGTGAATTGGTGGAGGCAAAAGAATGAACAAAGTAGACACACTATCCACGTGGACTTTATTGTCTGAGTGGAAAAAGTGTCTTAAAGAAAAAATACACAATAATTTTATTACAACTGTGATAAGTAGTGCTGACTTTGAATCTTCTAGTCCTCTTTGTTCAGCATTTACTGAACAAATCCACTATGAGCCACTTACAAACATTAACTCTAAGAAAAACTATCTAAATTATATCATAAATAACCAGATAGAAATGAAGGGGATTAAGATCTCTGGTGGAATCACTATTCAATCTATCTCTGTCCCTTTGTTGAGCAGTTACTTATATGTGCTCTATTTATGCCCAAATCCACTGAAAATTCATTTTTGCTTCTTTTGTTATTACTGAAAATGTTTTTCCTAAGATTCCCATTTGGACTTCTGAGTCTGGCAAAAATGTAGTAACTGGTACTGAACTAGTCCTCCAGCCATAAAGAAATAGAAAAACTAGAAAAAGATGTTTTGCTGATATCAGAAAAAAAGCAGCATAGGAATATAATCCATGGCAGGACAAAAATTACAAGGTGATCCTCTGATGCCTGGGCCTTCTGTCTGGATGATCCCTTTAGACCATGGCCCAGGAAGTGCAGCCTAGGCCGAGCTTGGAGCCTCACTGAGATGTGGTGATGGAGGTCACAGTTCAGGAAGCCTGAGACTGCTGGTTTAAAGGTTACTGCAAAGGTAATACCTAGTTGGAATTTTTGGGATAGAGTACTGGAGAGAAAAGAACTATGTAGAGAAAGGGCTTCAGAATATACCCTGAGTGTCCCTTGAATCATTATTTGAATACAAATCTGAACTTATGGGTACACATCTACTAAGGAAAGGAAATTATCAGGGAAACTGAAAAAACTACTAGAGTTTACATAGAGCTGGGGGAAGTTTGGTTTCCAACTAGCCTGAATGGAAAGACCTTGTTAAATATCCACGGCATTCAGTAGAGGTTCCAGAAAGGCCATAATTTAGGAGTAGGTCTACACTAGCCCTGGGAAAAAGCTACTCTAAATCTAATTGAACAAACCTCAAAACCACCCTAAGGCAGGTTTGTAAAAGTCAAGTTGATCTTCAAATAAATTAACTGCCTTCCAGAATAAAGTGTGGTGCTTTCTAAAAGAAGATAGGAATCCAGACATTGAACAACATTGATGATGTCAAACATCCGATTAAAATTACTAGATATGTGGAGAAGTTGAAAAATGTGAGCCTTGGCCAAGAGAAACATTAGTTATTATAGAAATAATAGAAATAGAGCTGTGACTTTCTAATTATCAAACCTAATGATTTCAATTTAGTTGTGATCTCCCTACTTGACCCATTTGTGTTGCACATTGCCTATGATTACTCTTCTCCTTCTTTGGCATCTGTAGGAATGGACATCTCTAGTCACCCACCACTTCTACAATCCCATCTTCTTACTATTCCTTACTGACTCTTAGGCTTGCCTTAGTTCTATGTATCAGTACTCCTTATGGCTTTGCTTTCCTTTTGCCTCTTTCTGACTTACACTACAAGTTTTCTGGAGAGTCTCATTTATTCCTATGTCTTCAACTAATTTTTTTTTCAAAAGCTTTGCTTCTATAATAATAAAAATATTTCAGCAATTATAACTATTATAATGTCTAGATACATCAAACTTTGTCAAACATTATTATATACTTTTTATTTTCTTTGATTCTCATGCAACCTCTGTGTGATAGAAAATGCAAGAACTATTACTACTATTTTTAACAAAGAAGAAAATTAAAGTTTAGTAAGATTAAGTTACTTACTCAAGGTCACCAGTCTGAGAAGTGGTTTGGCATAGTCTAGAATCTAGGATTTCTGACTCTTAGTTCCATGTTCTTTCCAAACCTGTAGTTTGCTATCATGTGTCTTTTATAACCCACAAGGACTGAACATATTGTGTATTATCACATACTCAATAGTCATGATATCTGCTGTGAAAAAATTGGCTGAGGATTTTATTTAATTTTGAAAGAGAAAAGTCTCTTTTTTGGACAGTGATGTATAGATGAGTGTCTTTGAATAAAGTCTTTAAATGGACTTAGGCAAACCCTGTCAGGTGATTCATACATCACACTGACATTCCAAAGAGTCAGATTACACAATGTGCTTTTGACTTTCACTCTGAGCAACTGGAACTCTTTGTACTCACATGTCCTATCATGGAGCTAGCTATCTGCCAACGTGGATGTTCAGTTTCAGTACAGACTAGGACTCCTATCTGTGTGAAAATAGGCATGAAAGTCAGGATAACTTCAATATCATGCCTTGGGTTGCTTACATTTTCAATTCATTGGTATTTACTTTCTTATGGGGAATGTAGTACCTTACATAAAAAATATTTGTCAGTGACGACGAGAGCTGTCCTTATATAGTTCATGCTTCATCACTCTAGTTAGGAAAGCTAAACATATTTTTTCCCCTTAACCCAGGAACCTCTAATATGCTGTCTGATGTAATCCCATGGTTTTGTTTTGGTATCTGACTTGGGAAGTCAAATAGTTGGACACAATTTTGACTTTTCCCAATCTGCCTTAGCACATTCACCTATGGGGTCAAACTGAGAGGTCCTCAGGAAATAAGTATTCCCCTTCTCACCTTCCAAACACACATTCAAAAACAACAACTGAAACATAAAAACACATGAAGAAACAAACAAATAACACCTTGAGAAAACTAAACTTTCATTGAAGTTCTTTCCTGTAAAATCTATCATTCACAATTTTAAAGTATTAAGCCAAAACTAATTTTAAGGTAATTTAAAAGCAGTATTTTGAATTACAGCCTCTGTTATATTTGTCCATCTAACACATCTTTTATATTCTTCAGAGTATCACACATGATTGTTTGCCAAAATTCTGCATAGTAACACATTAAACTTGTACTGTTTTTAAAGGAGGAAAAAATTTCTTATTTATAGATATATGTAGCATTTTAAAATGCTATAAACTGTGTGTATTATTCCCCTTTACATATAGAGTTTATTTCAGTAGGAATGAAAGAGTATTTTATAATTTTCTATTTTTCTTTCTATGTAAAAAATTTTTTTTGTCACTAGAAAGTGAAAGTAAGGGTTAAATGAGTAAGCAAAAGAGAAAGAGAAAGTTTGTAGTGTCATTTCTGAATTCCTTTTGCCTGTGTGCTTATATCATACTGATATCTCCTCGCTATGATGAAAATGTTGGTTTCTACTGGTTTTGAGTTCTGTGTTATGTTTGTCTCACACTTCATTAAACCAAGGTATGTTCAGTGCTATACAATTTTAAATCGCTCTGTTTTCATAGCATATAGCCACATACCACATCAATAGAATATGCTTGGTGACAGGCTGTATTTCCTTTTGCAAATAGCCTAAACAAATAAAGTTCTATATGTTTCTTGCCACCTTGAAGCAATTAGGTTTAAAATGGACTCTTAGAGCTAAGTGTGGCAATTAAGTTGGCATGGAAGGAAGCTAGGATTTCATAGATTTGTGTTTCTTAAAAATATAATGTTGATTTCTCCAGAAAAATAATATTTATGTCAGTAGTTTAATACATACATTGTGGGTTTGCCAGGATGCTCAAAATTTAAAGTTGAAACTGGTAATAAATTTAGTGCTACACGTGCCCCCAAATCTTAAAATGATATTTTCCAAGACCTTTGGAAACACAAGGCATACAAGGAAGTCTTCGTGTTCTGCCACACAATAAGATCTTTATTGTTGGATAGTGTCTACCTAGAGTTAAGGACTGGATAACTGTCCCAGTAATTCTGCATGGGGATAATATTATCTCCATTTTATAAATGAGGAATCTTAGGTCCACATAGTGTAAGTAATTTATCCAAGGTTAGAATGGTTAGAAAAACAGTAGAGACAAGATTTAGACTATAGCTTCAAAACCAGTTCTCTTTCCATTTTAATAATCTGCCATTCCTTAGGTAATTGTACATTTTAGAAAAATGGTTTCTCATGTCTATTAGTGAACATAATATTTATTCTAAGACCCATGAATCTTTAAATCAGGTTTGCAATAAGTCAGTTTATTTAGCATATGAAAGTTGTATTGAAATGGTTTTCCATTTAAAGGGAGATCAAAAGAGTTGAGAACTAGGAGTCAATAAATTGTATATAGCTGACTCTGCACTGCCTGATTGTGTTCTATCCTTGTATTAAATAAGCCTCTTAGGTTTTCTGTGACATAAGTTCTTCATCTGTGTAATAAAGGAATTAGGTAACATAATCTCTATGACTTTCCATTGCTAAATTTCTGTGAGTCTATGTTGTATCATTTGGACATGTTAGGTAGACAGCGAGGGATTCCAGGTCTTCTTGGGATGAAGTGAGTGCCACTGAGTTTCACCCCTACCCCACCATGGATTTTCAGAGAGGCTCATGGGAGATATGTATGCATATTAAGACTCAGGTCATATACCTTCCAACTGTCCAATCAAAGTGGTTCCATGGTGATGTCTGAGCCACGAGGGAGCTACCCAGACCATAACCAAGCTCTCTCTTTTGCCCTCTTTTGCTATGACAGTGGTTCTGGTCGTTATCTGTGGTATATATATATATATCTTGCTCTGTAAACCTATGTCTTGCTCTTGCTTTATTATCCTATCTTTCTCTCCTCCATAAACCTCATTTTTGTGCTCACCTTACTTTGGTGCGTCTGGTCATTCTTTGGCCATGAGCACGCCAAGAACCAACATGTCAGATCATGAAACCTGACTCAGATACAATGCATGTTAACTTTTCATCTCTGTTGCTTTTCTTCTTGATAATCAGCAATATGGAATAAGAACATGTTTAGGTTAAATAATATAGTAGGAACTATGGAGTTTGACCTGTGGTGGGCTTGAGAATGGACTTCTTAAGAGTGGCCCCACAGGACGCTCATGTGTTTTGGAGCATTCCTTCTAAGTAGCAGAGTGGCTCTGGTCATGTGGGTGTTGCTTCAAAAATTCCATCACAATGGACTATTCCTACACTTTTCCTTCTTTCTGATTTTTAGAAAAATTTATATATTGAAAAGTAAGTCTTGCCTGTCTATTTCAAGGTAATAAATTATTTAGTTGAAAACTCCTCCCAGTGCTGAAAAATAATTGCATTCAAGTCAAACATTTATCTAAAGTATTTTTTCTGTGCTGATCTGATATCTGATATTAAACTGAAACGGTTGTGGCCCCTAATTCCAGCACCCATTTTATTCCCTTTCAATCTATTGGTGTGTCAAAATAATGTGATGAAAATACTTAAGTATTTTATTTTTTAAAAAAAAATTAACTTTATAGCCTATATGTATTATCCGTTTTCCAAATCTATTTTGGCTCATTTTAGTTGAAATGGGGAGTGTTACTAAAATAGGAGTTTTGTAATGTTCTCAACCAGACTGCAAATGATGCATTTACAAATCAGTCCAAAAATTATAGTATTGGTTAAGATAAATGACACTGACTATGCAGTGACAACAAACTTCAAAATCTCAATTGTTGCAAGCACAAAATTTTATGTCTCTTTCCTGTCTTGATTTGATGTGGGTCAGACAGCTGCCTCCCAGGTGTGTATTAGGGACACAGGATTCTGGCATCTTAACTGCGTGGGAACCAGAGCACCGAGATGTATACAGAAATTTTTACAGTTAGGCTAGGACATGGCTCATATATCCCAGTGGCCTAGGGCTGGTCATATGGCATCACAGTATAATGGGCACTGGATGTTGTAGTCTTTTTTGTTCCTGGTTGGGGTGAGGGGACAAGGTGGGATTTGGTGAAAACATAGCATTATGCCTGCCACAATGCCTTATTCAAATTTAGTGTGATGATCCTTGGCAATAACTCTCAAGAGAAAACTCGTAATGATAGTGTTTTCTTCATGAATCACAAAACCAAATGAAAACAAAATGATTGAAATGATATAACAAGATGGCAGGAATGTTGTAAAAAATGTTTAATGACAAAGAAAATTTCTCTTAAACATTTACTGTTACTGCACTCAAAGTAAACAGAACTGGCACCTAAAATTCAACTGTGAGTGCTGACATTAATTTTTCCTGGGTGTACTATTTAATACTTTAAGAAAAAATCATGCTCCAGACTAGGGTAACTTTAGAAGGCACATGACTTGGTTCCTTCAAAATATAATTTATAAGACAAAAGTAATAGATGGAGGAGACCCAACTCATTATAAAACACTTTAGTGACTTATCAAACCATTGTAATTTTTTAAATTATTTGTCTTCTGAATCAAACAAACAATAAAAAATATGATATTTACACAATTACACATTTGAATACTAACTGGATGTTTGATGATATTAATGAATTATCAATTTTTAGATGTGATAATTATGATTATTTCTTTTTAATAAGCTTTAATATTTTTTAGAAATACTTACTGAACTATTTAGAAATGAAATACTGCGATGACTAGAATTTTCTTCAAAATAGTAAGGGAGGGGTGGGGGTGGGAATGAAATCAGGCTTACTTTGAGTTGGTAATTTTTGAAGCTAAGGTATGGGTGTTTGAGGATTTGTTTTACCATTCCATTTAGTTTGTGTTTACTATTTCCTGTAATAAAAAAATTAAATTTAAAAAGCATGTTATTTTATTATTAGGAGATTAATTTTTTTATTTTTGATTCATTTATCTTTTTTATATCTTTTTTATATTTTGATTCATTTATCTTTTTTATATGTTTTTCTATTGCTTACTTTGCTTTTATTAAAAATTGTTTCAATCTTTTTACATTGGTTATAATTTAATTAGACTTATCCTTAATAATTTTGGAACATACCAAAGATGTTGTTTCAAAATAAGTGCATGCAGCAGAACATAGAGGTTTTACCCATCATGAAGCCTGCCAAGGTAAAGAATCAGTGATATCCTGAGAACCTTGGGATGGGAAAGTGATATGAAATTGGTACCAGGATGGACTTCAAAGAAGTGGCCAACTAAAAACATTCATCCCATTCATCACTTCCTGAGTATCTCCCTTGAATTTTCATGCTGGCTGGAAATAGATACATTTTCCTGATAGCCGTTGTGTGGAAAGAGTACTAACTATTGAGCTTAGCAAACTTAACAGAACTTCTATATATAAAAAAATATTTTATTCCTGACTTTAGAAAATTGTGCTAATCCAGTTATGATAAGAGAGAATCTTCTCAAGGTATTTTAGGTCTTACTCCCAGTTCTGAATCTCTTCAAATTTAGCCACTAAAGATTACCTAGTAAATTCTCAGGACAGACACTGTGATTTCCTTGGCAATAGGCTTTGTTGTCCCAATTAGGAGAAACTATTGATTTTCTAAACAAACAACATTGCTATTTTTGTCTTCAGTAATCTTTACAAAAGGAATACAGCTTCATTTTTGGCACTTTGGTTAAATGAGAAAAAATATTTATAAAGTTACAGTTCATAATTTTAATCAGACCACGTGCTACCTGTTTTCCTTTCCAAGCTGAATTTGTCTTCCCCATTCTTCACCTTTTAAAATCTTGTTAGGTTCCTAATGAGCAGTACTTAATGTTTGCATCATATTTTAGGCCCTTTAAGTGAAAAACAAATTATATGTTCAGTATAAGAAAAACTATTTTGAAGATATTTCAGTAGAGGGAATATGTATTTCAATATTCTTTGATTTCCATTCTATCTTTAGTATAATTTCTAAAATAAAACCTATTGTCAGAGAACAACATTCTCCAGGATCTGGTCATTCTGACTTTTTTGGGCTTCTCTTGTTACATCTTTTCACCCATTCAAATAACCTCTAACATGCTGAACTTTTATTAGGTATCTTACGATGAGCTCATCAAATATGCATGTGAATAATTAGATTGGAGTTTTACTTGGAAAATAATGCCAATAGTAATTCAAAGAACTTAGAAGAAACAAATTAGTTTCCTCAAATCAACAGTTCAGATTTACAGGTGGTATTCCAAGGATTCTTGATAATGAACACTTACCAATATTGATCTAGAAAATCCCCAATATTATTTTTAATAAACCCCATTGGCTCCAGGAATTTCTGAAACAGGAATAGGAAATTAGATTGCTAATTTGACGAACTTCTCTGAGCCTTTAGCCAGTCAGACAAAAGTGTCTACAGGGCTTTCACTTTTTAACTAAATACAAACAGAAGGCATGTTCTGGCCCCATAGAACTACAAACATTACTGTATAGCATATAAAAATCACAAAATCATATTATACTGTGCCTGGATACTTACATGCAAAACGAGTGGTAAAGTTAAACTTTGGAAGGGTTGGAAAATAATGGGTGATGAGAAAAGCAGTGAAAGGCTGATGTTTGACAGTAATGGGATAGAAAGGTACTAACTAGACGATAACATTTTTTTAAAACTTTGCCAGGGAAACCAAGGAATGTGTGATCAAGACTATTGTCATTACCTTTCTTTTCTTGTCCATGACGAACAGGTCAGTTTTTCCTGAAAGACACACCATGATTTAGGGTGGAGGATTAGAAGCAGTGAGAAATTGCAAGACTTCCATCCATTCTTGTGGAGTCTGCTCATTCCAGCTGTTTCTAGTTGGTCTTGTCTTCCCCACCCACCTCATTTCCCCTTCCTGACTGCCCTTCAGGCTATGCATCAGAAATGGTGTCCCCTTGAACATTTAACCAGCCCCTACAGTTACCTAACTTTAAATACCTAAATCTAATTCTTTGTCATTTACAGTGGTTTATTGTACCCTAGTGGTACTGTTGCTTTGATAAAAAGCTGCCCTTTCAGTCTTCAAGTCTCTCTTCTCAACTCTGTCTTCTCATTTCGTCTGTCATTGTCTCCTAGCCTTGGACACCACCCTGAGATTAAGTATTGGTTTATTTGGCCAATAGTGAGTGAGAAAAATTAATGGAACAATTGTTATGTGACAGTCACTCTACTAGGCATAGGGATACAAAGATGAATCTTTCAGAAGCTCTAGTGAGAGAGGCAGGCACATAAGGAGGAATGTTACCATGAAGCTGCTAAAACTCAAGCTTCTTCACCTGCAAGAGCCCCTTCCAAAGCCGTGTCTTTTATTTTTCCCCTTCTTTTTACAACAGCTTTAGTTGGGTATAATTGACATAGAATAAACTGCATGCATTTAAAGTACATAATTTGATAAGTTTTGACATGTGTATTTGCCCGAGAGACCATAGAAACAATCAAACTAAAAAGCACATCCATCAGCCCCCAAAGTTCCCTCATGCCCCACTGTAACACAGTCTGCCCCTTCTCTGTCTGCAGGTTCAGACCCCTGGTTCACTTTCTGTTCTTATAAATCAGTTTGAATTTTCTACAAATTGATATAATTTGAATAATAAGGTCTTTACTTTTCTGGTGTATTTTCCTGCCCACAGCATAGTTATTTTGAGAGTCATCCAAGTGGTAGTGTATATCAATAGTTCATTCCATTCTATTGCTGAGTAGCCTCCATTGTACAGATATACTGTCATTTGTTGATCCATTTACCATTGATGGACACTTGAATTATTTCTAGTTTGGGGCTATTACAAACAAAGCCACTAATGAACACTCACACAAGTCTTTGTATAGACATCTGCATTTATTTCTCTTGGGTAAATATGAAGGAAAGGAATGCTTTGGTCCCATGGCAGATGTATGTTTACATTTTTCAGAAACTTTCAAATTGTTGTTCAAAGTAGTTTATCATTTTGCATCCCCAAGAGCACTGTATGAAAATTCAAACTCTTCCACATTCACATCACTTGATATTACCAACTATTTAAATTTTACTATTAAGAAGATGTGTAGTGGCATTGATTGTGGTTCTAATTTACCTTTTCTTAATGGCTAATGATGCTGAGAATCTCCTTGTGGGCTCATTTGGAATTTATATATCTTCTGTGGTAGTGTATTTGCTTGAATCCTTTTTTCCCATTTTTATTGGGTTGTTTGGTTTCTTATTACTGAGTTTGAGACTTCATTATATAATCCAAATACATTTCTTTTATCAGTATGAGATTTGTATCTTTTGTGTATTTATAACCTCTATTAGTATGTGTATAAACTTTTATTATTATTCTATATGCTTAATGAATTGAGACTTTAATGAAATGATTTTCTTTGTCCCTGGTATTCTTTGCCCAGAGATCTACATTTTATGAGAATAATGCAATCACTCCACCTTTAATTTGATTTATTTTGGTATAATGAATTTTTTTTACTTTTACTTTTAAATTTTTTCTGTGTTTAAAGTATGTTTGTTTTATGCAGCATAGAGTTAGGTCTTTTTTTCTTTTTTTGCAAAATTTGATCATCTATGTTTTTAATCAGGATATTTAGAGCATTTACGTTTAGTGTGATTATTGGTGTGATCAGGTTAAACTAACCATCTTGCCACTTGTTTCTACTTATCCCATCTGTTCTTTTTTACATTTTGTCTTTCTCTTCTGTCTTCTTTTGGTTTGAGTATTTTTTTATAATCCTATTTTATCTGTTATGTTACATAAATATAATAATGTCATAAACATAATGTTATATGGTTTTATATACATATATATGGCATTTTGTTTATTACTTTAGTGGTGTCGGTAGGATGTATACTATGAATTTTGACATATCATAGTCTAACATCCATGGCGTTATGCCACTTTACACATACTAAAAGCATACAATAGTATGCTTCCATTTTTCCTATCTTCACCTCTATACTATTGTTATACAGTATTTTTTTACATTATTGTACATTATTCTTATACAGATGTTATAGACCACACAATGCATTATTAATATTTTTAAATACTCAATTTTATTTTAAAGAAATTTTAAAATCAATAAAAATATCTTTTTTATTTATCCATGTAGCTGTTTCTGATGGTCTTCATTTTCTTGTGCAGATTCATATGGTAATCTTGTATCATTTATCTTCTGCCTGAAGGACTGCCTTTAATATTCTGCTAGTGACAAATTCTTTCAGTTTCTGTATGTCTGAAAAAGTATTTATTTCAGCTTCATTTTGGAAATCAATATTTTGCTGGTTGCTAGTTATGGAATTTTAGATTGACTTTTCTTCCCCCAGTACTTTAAAGATGTTGCCCAGCTATTATGTCACTTTTATTGTTTTTTATGAGAAATCTTCTATCATTCTTATCTTTGTTCCTCTCTATGTAGTCTTTTTTCTTAGTTTATATGATGTTTTATCACTGTTTTTGTGCAATTTGTTTGTTTGTGGTTTCCTTGGTACAATTTCCATCATGTTTCTCGTGCTTTGAGTATGTTGAGCTTCTTATATCTGCAGGTTTCTTATTTTCATCAAATTTGGAGTCTTTTCAGCCATTATATTTTCCAATGTCTCCCTTTTCTCTCCTTTAAGGAGTCTAATTATATATTTTAGGCTCCTCAAAATATTCTCAGTGCTCATGTTTACTCTTTCCTATATTTAAAAAAAATTATCTTTTCTGTGTTTCATACTTCATGGTTCTTATTCCTGTCTTAAACTGATTAACCTTTCTTCTAAATACCTAACTATCATTAATCCCATCAGTGTATTTTTCATCCTACATATTATAGATTGCATCTCTAGAATTTAGATTTTTTAAAAATCTTTTATACATCTACTTAACTTTTGAAATATATAGATTACAGTTATTAATATAATAATTTTATTAATGTCCTTATCTACTATTTCTTACATGTGTGTCATCTCTGGATCAGTTTCAATAGACTGATTTTTCTCCACTTTATTGATTATATTTTCCTGCCTGATAATTTTTTTCTCTGCCTGGTAATTTTTGATTGACTGCTAAATATTGTGAATTTTATCTTTTTGGGTGCTATAAATTTGTGTATTCATATAAACATTCTTCATCTTAGTTTGGGTATACAAATTAAGTTATCTAGGAAAGTGATCCCTTTAAGGTTTCAGGTTTGTTGGGAAGGGTTGGAATAGTCCTCAGTTTAAGCTAATTATTTGCTTCTACTTAGGTAAGACTTTTCTATGTACTCTCTAGTGCCCTGAAGATCAGGATGTTGTCCAGTGTAGCTCATGCCCTGTTCCATGTCCTTTGTAAGTGCCTGATAACATTCCCTTTAACATTTTGGGTGATTGTTTCTCAGGCTTGAGTAATTTTCTTACATGAAGATACTTATGTTAATCAGCTAAAGATGAGGCGTGCCTTCTGCAGCTCTCTAGAGTTCTCTCTCCTTGCAGAACCCTAGAGAGCTGCAGGGAGCAGTTACTCTCTTCTGTGAACTGTGATCACTTTGGGCTCCCAGCTCTTCTACTGAACTCAGGGTGTCCACCAGTATTCACCTCAGTTCTCCATTCCTGATCAGAGGGTTGTAAAATTCTCAAGGACAGTAAATTGGGCAATGGTAAGACCTTGTCCCATCTGTTTCCCATCTTGCAAGGATAATTGCCCTCCATTGCCTTATATCCAATGTCTTAAAAAACATTGTTTCAAATATTGTGTCTATTCTTTGTTTCAGGCAAGGGAGTAAATTCAGGTCTTGCTCCTCCATCATGGACAGAAGCATAAATCTCTGTCATGTATGAAACTTTGTATTAATAATGTTGTATTCAAGACTAACTTAAGATGGCTGATTGGAGATACCAACTGCCAGAACATCTCGGTAAGAAGAAGTTTTAGATGAAAGAGAAAAAATGAACAGACAGATAGCAATCAGGTAGGGGTCTGAGAGAAGGGAATCTCTGGAGTCTCCAGAACCTTCAGGAGACTCCAGGGGAAGAAGTTACAGAACAGAACAAGAAGCAGCAAGGTATCAGCAAATATCAACCCCTGAGAGGCTTGGAGTCCAGTGAGAAGGGTAGGTGGAGCCATTTGTTTCTCCCTTCCTCACATCTCTGACATTCGGGTGTGTTTCCAAGTTGCTGGAAAGACTTTCTACTCACATGAGCCCAGGGGCTACTGCCCCTAGTGCTCTTAGAACTTACCGTGGACAGGGCATTAGGCTCCCAACTATACCCACAGACCTGAGCCAGGACAGCAGGGGCTGTATTGCTTCTCCACCTACCATGCACCCACCATGCACTTTCTCCAGGTGGCTTCAGCCTATCAGGTGTCATCCTTCTCATTCCCACACAGACATTTCCCAACTACAGCCCAGACTGTAGGAGCCACAGGAGTTCTGTGGGTCCCAGGTGATCTGTGTGACCCCAGAGCCTGGACATTCTGGGTGGGTGCCTTCTGGAGAGAGGGACAGAAACAACCAGAGTGCTAGCACTCCTCCATACAGACTCTTTCCTCCCTATCCCCCACCCTGCCCATGGCTGCTGAGAGATGACTGAGGCAGGACTCATAGGAACTGCTTTTCCTCTCTATTGGTGCATCCACCACACCAGGCCTTCCACAGAGAGTGGGGCTCAAAACTTTCCAGACTCTTTTTCTCCCCTGTCTTTCCCCCACCTGCAGCTGCCAAGAGAGACAATTGAGGCACCACTCCAAGGCTTACACAGAGTGTGGGACTCATGCCTTTCCCCTTGGGGTTCTGTAGAAGACTGAGGGATGCTCAAACTGTGAGCTCCCTACTCTCCTGCGCTTGCTGGTGTTGCTTGCCCAGTGGTTCTGTCAGAACACGGAACACCCCAAGGCAGAGGGATGTCAATCCTGCTTGGACATCATGTGGGCAACTTGGGATCTGCACACTTCACCCTGGCATGGTTAGAGATTAATCTTGATCTCGGGAGGCGAGGGAGCCCGCATGGGCAGCTTTTGAGGGGGAGTGCAGTGTGGGGTCTAGCTCCAGTGTGCTCATGAGGCACCCTTCCCCAGTGAGAGGGCTTCACTCTTAGCTCAGGCTGGATCCTGGATGGGGAACCTCCCAGTCAGCAGCACAATCTGGCTTGAGCTCCTGCTTACTGGCAGACACTGAGGGAAAACTGTGGAGCAGAAGAGTGGGGAGAGGAGCAAGGCCCAGTGCAGACTGACAGTTTGTGAACCTCAGATGGACCTGCCTCCAAAGCAGACTTTCTGATTATGTGGGGCCACTTCAGTTCCTCCTGGTTGGCTCTGCCCAGAAGCTGTGGCCAGACCTTTGACTCCTGACAAAATAGCTACCTTGCCAGCATTTGTGGAGCTTGAGGGAAGGCTCCCCCCACCCAGCCCTGCCCAGCTGCACTCCACCACCTACCTCTGCTGTGGCAGAGAATAAGCATCACCTGGAAGTGCCAGGGCCCCATGCACCGCCTGGGGCATTTGAGTGCTCCTCCTGAGAGACTGGTCACAGGAACCAAAGACAACACTGCAGCTTGTTCTTTCCAGCGAGCACCTCATACTAACAGGGAGGTCAATTTGTCTGCCTGTTACAGCATTCACTGACTCAAGTTTATAGGGTGTGAGGGGGTACAAGGAGTGGCAATTTGGGGGAGTACCTACATATCCTTACAGAAAAACTAAACTACTGGATAAGAGTGGAAAGAATCTAGTCTGGGGCCTTAGCATACAAGTGTTTAGCCCCCTCCCCTATGAATAGCTCTCGTGGTTGGAGAGCTTATTCTGAACCTCCTACTAGCAGCTCCCCCTAGTGGCTGGAAAAACAACTTGTAAACCCTGCCAATGCTTTGCAAAGCCTTTTAGGCTTCCACAACCCACCCACATATTTCCTTGTTCCTCCCCCACCTCAGTGGTGGTGGAGATCAGGAAACCCCCTGAGAGCTACAGGGTTTCTCCTAAAGCTTGGGGCACTCAACTACCCTGCCTGTGGGACCTGAGTCTACTGCGGACACAAAAGAACATCTTGGCAGCTGGCTTTATCGCACAAATGTCAACAGGGAAAACAATGATATGGCTCAGCATAGCATCTTCCAACTCAAGCAAACAGGGTGTGGCCAATTCACTCTCACAAGTATTACCCACCATCACTGAGAGTAAGCTGGGGGACCTAACTGACTACATGCTGTTGGGAAGAGGTGAAGACAGTAGGTCAGATGTAACCTAGGAGGTACACCAAACCTGCTAGAACACCCCATAGGCAACTCAGACCAGCATTGCTCTCCCTGGCAAGCTCAGGGATCAATCTTCAGGGACTCAGAGACAGGCCTGCAAGCCAAGCCTACCACCCCCAGGTCTCGGCCAAGAGACCAGATGAGAGGGAATCAGTGAAAGAACTCCGGAAATATGAAAAATCAGAGCAAAAGGACACCCCCAAAATACAATAATAACTTTTCACCAAAGGATACTAATCAAAATGAAAAGATTTAAAGGACAGATGAAGAATTCTAAGTATGGGTTATAAGGAAGCTCAGTGAAATATAGAGAAAATAGAAACCCAACACAAAGAAACCACAAAAATAATGCAGGAAATGAATGAAAAATTTACTAAGGAAATTGAATTATTAAAAAACAAATCAAACAGAACTTTTGGAAAAGAAAATTTCATTCAAGTAAATACAAAACACAATGGAAAGCCTTAAGAATAGGCTAGATTAGGCAGAAGAAAGAATCTCAGCGCTTGAAGACAATGCCTTTGAGTTAAATAAGTCAGTCAAAAAGAAAGACCTGAGAAATAACAGGAATGAGCAAACCCTACAAGAAATATGGGATAATAAAAGGAGGCCTAACATAATAGGCATCCCTGAGAGTGAAGAAGAAAATACTCAAGGGTTGGAAAACCTATTTGAGGGAATAATTGGGGAAAATTTCCCTGGCCTTGGTATTAATCTAGATATTAATCTTAATCTAGATTAATCTAGATATTAATCCAGATGAAAGAAACCCAAAGGACCCCTGGGAGATTCATTGTGAGGAGGCTAACAACATAACACATACTCATCACACTGGCTAAAATAAACATGAAATAGGCCCTCCTCCCAGCCATAAGGCAAATGCCACAGGTAACTAACAAAGAAAAACCCATTAGACTAATTACAGACTTCTCAACTGAGACTTTACAAGCCAGAAGGGATCAGGGTCCCATTCTCAGTCTCCTCAAACAGAATAATACCCAGACTAGAATTTTGTATGCTGTAAAACTAAGTTTCTTCTATGAGGGAGAAATAAAGACTTTCTCAGGCAAGCAAACACTGAGGGTACTTGTCAGGACCAGACCTCCCTGCAGGAAGTACTCAGAACTGCATTATACACAGATCAGCACAATAGATACCCAACAGTATAAAATAACCCAAAAGCTAAAGGTCAAAGGCCAGATACCACAATGGTTCAAGAGATAATACAAAGCCATAAAGTTCTACTCAACAGGATAAACAGAAATCCACCCCACTTATCAATTCTTTCAATAAATGTAAATGGCTTAAACTCCTCACTCAAGAGACATATGCTTGCTAAATGGATTAAAAAAATGCAAGCCAAGTATCTGTTGTCACCAGGAAACACATCTAACCCACAAGGACTCATTCAGACTTAAGGTGAAGGGGTAGAAAACAATACTTCATGCAAATGGAAACCAAAAAAAAGCTGCTGTAGCAGTTCTCACATCAGGTAATAAAGACTTCCAATCGGTAAAAGTAAAGACAGACAAAGATGGTCATTATATAATGGTGAAGGGAACAAGCCAACAAGAAGGCATAACAATACTAAATAGTGAGGCAACTAACACAGGATCACCCACATTCATAAAGCAAATCCTACTTGATCTAAACAAAATGATAAACAGTAGCATCATAATAGCTGGGGACTTCAACACCCCACTGACACACAGGCAGATCCTCCAAACAGAAAATAAACAAAGAAACAATGAACTTAAACACAACTCTAGAACAAATGAGCCCAACAGACATTTACAGAACATTTCTACCCAAAAACTACTGAGTATATGTTCTTCTCATCAGCTCATGGGACATTGTGTAAGATTGATCACATCCTAGGACACAATATATGTCTGAACACATTAAAAAAATAGAATTATACCATATAACTTCTCAGACCACAGTGGGTAAAATTAGAAATCAACTCCAACAGAAACACTCAACTCTATACAAAGTCATAGAAATTAAACAACCTACTGCTGGATAGTTATTGGGTAGAGGAGGAAATTAAGATGGAAATTGAAAGATTCTTTGAAATAAATGACAAAAGGGACACGAGTTACCACTTTCTCCTATTATGTGCAGTTAGGAAAAAGAAGAAATGGAAGAAAAGGGAGGAGAAGTAGGAGAAAAATGATGAAGAGAGCGAGGAGGAGGGTAAAGTAAAACCGCCAGCCTAATTTTGATCAGAACAATAAAACTATGTCATAAATACTAGAATTATCTTCCATAGGAACCACCTTTCCCCTGAATCTTCCCCAGCTCATGAAGGACAATAAGCATGCTTTCCCTAGCCTCACTGGTCCACAGGCTCATTTCTCAAACACCACCTGTCAGGCTAAGTTATGCTGTCAGGTAAGTGCTACCTCCTCTCTATGGCATGTTCCTGCTTCCCCCAGACTTGGCAGATTTCCCCTTAGCGCAGAGCTGGGCCCTCTGAAGTAAAATGAGTTCCCATTTATTGCCAACATTCTCCTCCTCACTCACTTTGCCATAACCATTCTGTAACCGGAACAGATTTTCTCTTTCGTCTTGACAGATGAATTCTTTTTGCTTTTCTGATGTTGGTTTATATGATGGTTGTTGTGTGCTTACTCCTTTTATAGAAGCAGGAACAGAAGGGAGCTGGGGAAAAGAGTTGCAGGCAAGAAGCCCCCCAGGGTGCATAATAACCTGCCACCCTTCCCATTCTCTCCCTTCTCTTTTAATGCTCCTGGTCTCCTGGCATGTACGGCCCAGAGGGAAATGTAGACACATGACACGGGGCCTTACTGACTTCAAAAAAATATCTCAGGCAGTCGCAGTGCAATAATAGGTCTTATTATTCCTTAACATTTAATAAAGCCTGCAGTGATAGATGCTGAAAATAAAATAAGCTGGTGTGGTATCTGCTTTGTGAAAAGCTGAAACTCAAAAGACAGATCAGAGTAGGCAAATCATACAGATGGACAAAGGCTTGAAGAAAATAAGAAGGAAGGGGGTAGAGACAGATGGCTGGCTCCATGGATCTTTTTTTTTTTTCCTCCAAGTTTATTCTCCTGGCTAAGGACCCCAGGACACTCTGGAAAGAATTTTTTCTTTTCATTATTCTTTTCTTTCTTTCCTCTTTATATTTGTTCCATTTGCTTGTTTGTATTTAATCAAGGTTTGCTGTAAACAGTGAAGCCAAGCTTCTCTTAATCATGCTTGCCATTAAGGGCTTTAAATACAAAACTCCTACTTAAAATTACAACTATACTTTGATGAAAAAAATCCCCAGCCCACTCCATTTTACATTTTTCCCATTGGTTTTCTAAAATAGGATTGGAAAGTGCTAATAGAGTGTTTGGGAACTCAGAGTTCTTTGCGGTTTTCTAAGTCTAAAAAAAAAAAAAAAAAAAAAACTGGTCCTACTTACTGCCTTATCGCCACTAATCAGGGCTTATGTGTCACTTGAAAATTAGAACTTTCACGCGTAGCAGGAAAGAGACACAGAGGCACAGACTCATAAAGAAACATCCAAACAGTGATGTGATTGCTAAGGACAGAATATTCCCCAGCAGCCGTGTGGTTCTGGAAGTCATCCAAGTTATTAATAGCTATGGTGACAGGACTGTACATTATATTGTTTCCTCATCGACGAGAACGGAATGTGAGGCTGTGGGGCTTGTGACATGGAAAGTATGTGCGTGGCTTGGTTGTGTTTTGTTTTCTCCTTTTGAGGGCTTTCTCTCCTTTGTGCATTTTACCGATGCTTGTGGGCAAACATCTTAGTGGATGATGAACAAGAAATGACCTCATGGAAACAGTCTGTTGGTGACCCGCAGCTGATTTAAAATAAGGTAGACACATTTTGATCACTCTCCCAATATATACAGAGAGAAACCAAGAGACGTGGCCCCCCTAGTGTTGGTTTGATCCATCGCAAAGAATAAATCTGTCCCATTCTACACTGAATCATGGGATTGAAATGCCTGTCATATCCCAGGAGAGCCTCAGATTTTCATCGGGTTAGAAAGAGAGCATTTTTGCTGCTACTGAGGTTGGGATTAACTCAAAAAGGGGCTCACAGATCCGGATGTCTCCAGATCCACTCATCCTCTCAGACAAAAGCCAGGTCAGGAACACGGAAACACACTTAGTACCCTGGAGCAGGGTCACATGAGGAGATGAATGAAAACCACCATGGGTAACTTTTCTTTAAAAATCTGAGATGGTGTAAAATAATTCACTCCTTCATTTTTTTGTTAATGCATTTCTTTAACTGCTTATTCAAAGGGACATTATTCTTTTGTGTCCAGCATACAAAATTTTAAAAAATTTGCATACCTCTTCTAAGTCTCTTTACATCAAGTTATCTCATTAGTCTTAATTTGTCTCTACTTCTTTGGTTTCAATGGCATACAGCAAACTGCAAAGCACCCATTCCCCTTCTTCATGCTCTGTCATTCATTTAATCTGACCTCCCAGCACCCTACTCTGCGAATAGCTAGATTTTGATGTTTTAGGCATTATTGCTGTGGTTCTTTTACTCAGCAGTCCAGATTGTTATGTACTCCAGACTTGGAGCTCTGGAGTTTTTGGTTTTGTAAAGCCTGGGACCAGAGTAAGCTTGCTCCTGTAGTGAGTGCTCCAAAGTATAGATTGATTGATTGCATCAGGGAGCTGAGAGTGCCCTGTGGAATTTATTACTTAGCAACTCGTTCATGTTGGGAATTTTTCCTCCCTCAGGACAATCAGGGCGAACAGATTATTATAGGCAAAACAAACAATAAATTAACTTGAAAGAGAGTGACACTATCTGTCTAGTTCGATGCTGGTGATAATGGTGGTCTGTGCAATTAGAATGTTTGTGAGGGCAGCAGCGAAGCCTTTTTAATTTCTCTGATCTTGTGATTCTCCTAGAGTTTATGGACTCATAAACTCGTGTCTTAAATTTTCATTTTACAGTTCTTGCCACGATTTTAGATTTCAAAGTATCTCTCCTTTGGCGCCTTAAAAGCTGAGGCTCCATCCTGAAAGAAACGTGCATTCAGAGCCCCCACGCATCCCCCTGAGGTTCCCACTTGGTCAGATTAGATGTTCTTTTCTATCAAATCATCTGTTAAACCTTACTTGCATTTTTTAAAAGATACTGTTTTGACTTTGATACACTCTGGCACTCTGAATTCATTGTGTTTCTTTGTCTTTTTCCTTAGGCTTGCCCCAGGCAAGGTCTCTCCCCAGCAACTCATTATGGGGAGGGCTTTATTTCCAATTTCCAATCATTTTTATTTTCCTCATTCAAAAAGAAAGGGCTGTCTTGGGGATAAGTGTCAGTGCGTACTTTGAAGATGATGGGCTTATGTTTCTATCTCAGCTGATCGTTGAAGTCAGTTTTCTGGTCTTTTATTTATTTATATTTTGGTGAACTTATGTATATATTCTTAAAACTTACTATGCTACATTGAATGAATTTCAATCTTCCCTCTGATTAGAGACAAGCATTCTTTGCTTTTGGAGTTTACTACCACTTTCTGGTTGGGACAAAACAGTCTTTAAGTTATTCTATCTCATTTTTTTCAAAAGTATCAATTATCTTATTGTAAGAATTATAATATTTTAGAGTCGTTCTTTGGAACTGTACTATACATCGTCTTATCCCTTCTCTCAAACTCTATCTCTATTCCTCTCTCTCTCCAAAAAAGGCAAGCTAAGTACTAAGGCACAGCTAGAATTCTGATGCTTAGAGTTTCAGTCCAGTGTTCATTGTATGTGAGTGGATATCAGGATCCTACACTTTGCACATCCTAGTGATCGGTGAATTAAATTTTATCTTTCCTGAGGTAAAATAGAATAGCAAATGGCAAATGGGATACGTATTTATTCTTTTGTTTTCTTTTTTCTTTTTTTGGAGACAGAGTCTTACTCTGTTGCCCAGGCTAGAGTGAGTGCCATGGCGTCAGCCTAGCTCACAGCAACCTCAAACTCCTGGGCTCAAGCGATCCTCCTGCCTCAACCTCCCAAGTAGCTGGGACTACAGGCATGCGCCACCATGCCCAGCTAATTTTTTCTATATGTATTAGTTGGCCAATTAATTTCTTTCTATTTATAGTAGAGACAGGTCTTGCTCTTGCTCAGGCTGGTTTTGAACTCCTAACCTTGAGCAATCCCCCCCCCCCCTCAGCCTTCCAGAGTGCTAGGATTATAGGCGTGAGCCACCACACCTGGCTCTTTTGTTTTCTTTACCTAAGGGATATCCAAAATCACTTAAGAAAAACAAAAGTTAAGCATTCCTTTGCTATAGAAAGAGCCACAGCTAGTTCAGTGAGAAAATAGTAGGTACTCTCTAGATAGGATAATGGTAAGTAATGTTGGCACAGTTTACAAACCACTTCCATGTGTACCCTTTGCCTTAGTACTCAGTTTTACTCTGCATGGTAGATTTAAATATCACCCCTTGTTTACTCCTGAGCACCCTTAGGCGCATGACAGTCAAATGAAATTTTCACACTCACACACTCAGCACAAGGGGAAGATGGCATACAGAGTCCGGTGCCAAATTCTATCTCAGCTGAGTTTCTTCTCTTTCCTTTTCCTTCTTTTCTTTCTTTCTTTCTTTCTTTCTTTCTTTCTTTCTTTCTTTCTTTCTTTCTTTCTTTCTTTCTTTCTTTCTTTCTTTCTTTCATACAATTTGAATTTCACCATCTTTTCATAAGTTAATATTTATTCACATTGACTATGATTTCTTATGTGTTTGGACACATTCTGGTATTCTTAATTTGTGCTTTTAATCTACCACATTCCTTACTGATGCTGCAATTAAAACATTCCTGCCTCTTTGTTATTTAATTGAATTAGATTTTCAGTTTTTCAGTTTTTTCTCTATTTGCTTGAAATGAAAGAACTGTATCAGTTCTTGTAGTGTCTCTCTTAAGATTTTAATATGGAAAGTCCCAAATGTGATCCAAGGGAGCCCTTTAGGGCAGCCCCCACGTGAGCCAGTCCTCTGCACTCACGAGGACTGCCTTGCTTTCTGATTCAACAAGATACTTCAGGTTTCCCTCCTCTGCTTTCCACCCCTGGGGTGAAATCTGCCACTTAGAAACCTGGGTCTGTGAGCTAGATGCACTCACTGCCAACAAACTTTATTATTTCTAGGTGCTTTTGGTGGCTAGAGCTAAGAATGTGTTTGTGTTTTATTCTGAAACCTCCAAACCGCAGCTGAAGTCACAAGATTCTCCTCCCATTCCCTCATTCTGTATTTGTATCTCCTGTCCATCGTAATGACAACCTAGATTCCCAACATCAACATGTTCACCCATTGGCTCAATCCTACAATAGATACAAAATGGCTTCAGAATATTTTTAATATTAGCATGCCATCAGCAGAGTTACTAAATTCAAGATTACTTTGAACTATATTCTAGTAAAGGTACACAATTAAAATACCCCTTCAGGCCAGGTCATGGTGGCCCACGCCTGTGATCCTAGTAGTTTGGGAGGCTGAGGCGGGAGGATCGCTTGAGGTTAGGAGTTCAAGACCAGCCTGATCAAGAGCAAGATCCTGTCTCTTCTAAAAATAGAAAAATTAGCGGGGCATGGTGGTGCCCACCTGTAGTCCCAGCTACTCGTGAAGCTGAGGCAGGAGGATCCCTTGAGCCCAGGAGTTTGAGGTCGAAGTGAGCTATGATGACACCACTACATACTTTACCCAGGGCCACAGAGTGAGACTCTGTCTCAAAAAACAAAAACAAACAAACAAAAAAACCTCTTCAAAAGCTACTTAGACTATTTCCTTTATTAAATGTGATATAATTTGATTTGAATCTTGGTTCATTCGTTTCTGTTTGTATTTAATTTTAGAGTTTATATTTCATTATTTGATTAAATTTATTTTTTAATATATAAAGCATTTAGATGCATCAAAAGTCAAAATCATATAAAACAGATACTAAAATATTTCTTCTTCCCAATTCTATAATTTTCACTCTATTCTCAGCATTCCCTATAGTACTTTATGAGGTTTGGATTAATATTATTTTTAGTTCCCTTTTTTCTGACACAAAGTATAGCTTACTTTGTATATTCTTTTGCAGTTTTTCATTAAATAGTAGATCTTTTAAATCACTGCATGTCAGTTTGTAGAGATCTTTCTTTTTCTTTTTTTAAACAGACACATACAGTACTATACTGTATGGAAATATAATAGTTTGTTCAATCAGTTTCCCATTGTCAAATACTTAATTTTTCCAATATTTTACTGTTACAGATAATGCTGCAATGGTTAGCCATGTGCACATGTTGTTTAATATTTGAGGAGGTATATTTCAGGACAAATTCTTAGAAATGAGATTGCTGTGTCAAATGCACACATCATTTTGTTAGACGTGACTGAATTGCCCTGCACAGTGTTCGTAGCATTTTGTGTTGACCGTCAGAACATGTTATTAAACTTTTATTGTAATCTGTCACATTCTTCAATTTGAAGCCACAGTAGTAACAACAGTATGCTCCTCGCTGCAGTGACCAGTTCTCTCTCTCTCCAGAAAGTAGACCCAACCTTTCATGACCGCTGTAGTCAACCTCTAGGTGATTTGCATTCCTCTTCTAGTTTTCACTGCATCTGCCTCCTCGCCCTCCACATTTGCCATACTTGTCTAGACAGTGAATGTGCAGCCACCAAAGCCTTTCCTTCAATGGGCACTTTATTTTCCAACACAGGGGGCCATTTAAGTATGTCTCCCACAACCAGAGACCATGGACTATGAGTGCCCCGCCCTTAAATGCTAGCAGAAACTTTTCCTTGAATCTTTCCAGCTCAGATAACACATCTCAGGTTCCCATTTCCCAGAGAGTCTGCTGTCTCCAGCTGCCTCTGTTTCCAAGTACTGTATTGAAGAAGGTTCAGATGAATAAATAGTCCACTCTTGCTAGTTTACTCATTTTTACAAGATATTACATAGCTTACAGAATCCCTGGGAGGGCTGAAGAGTAATCCCCAGACCGAGCTTTAAGGAAAGATTCCTTTGCTGCAAGTCTAGACGCCAAGGGAGACACTAGATTTGACATCATCAAGAAGACACCTGCAGAACTCGAAAGCCAGCTCCATGGCCAGCTGGCGAACTGACAAATTGGAAAGTTCTCACCAAAGTTACCTGCCACATGCCATACGAACACGGTGTTCTGTTTGCTCCAATGACTCTGTCTCTCTGGGCATCATTTCTTTCTTGTGTCAAAGTTATTGTCTTTTTCCCTCCAATATCTGGTGACCCTTGATCGTGCATTCATCTTTTATGTGCAGGCAGTTAGATTTTCTGTTGAATTTGTTTGGGCTACCACCTTAGGGCAAGGGTGAAATGTGCGCCTGTAGTTTCCATTTGATGTTGTTCTCATTGAGAGATGGGAGGACCGAATGTCCCTTCTTGCCTAGTCTGAGTGGCTAGCAGGTCTCTGATACCTGGGTGTCTTAGTTGTTCGAGCTGCTGTAACAAATTACCACAGCTTGAGGAATTTATAGATAATAAACATTTATTGCTCACAGTTCTAGGCACTTGGAATTTCAAGATCAAAGCCCCAGCAGATTTGGTGTCTGGTGAGGGCTCCTGCTTCATAGATGACACCTCTTGCTCCATCCTCACGGGGTAGAAGGAGCAGGGAATTTCACTTGTGCCTCTCTGATTTGGGGCACTAATTTCATTCATGAGGATGGAGCCCTCATGACTTAATCACTTCCCAAAGTCCCCACCACATAATACAATATTAGATTCCAACATATAATTTTTGAAGGAGACCAACATTCAGACCATAGCACTGGGGCACTACCTCTCACTCTGAATGAGCCCTTTCACATGTGCTGATCTCTGTGCTCTACTTGGCCAATAGTTGGGAAAGGAAATGTCTGGCGTTGCATGCCTGGCTGTTCTTACAGGGGTCTCCCAGTTAAGCACCTTCAGAGGATCCTGGAGTCTTTGTGTGTCCATGAAGTGCTGTGGATCTGCCCTTCCAGTGGCCATGGCTCTCCTGCATGCATAGTTAGGTTGTGACATCCTTTTGCAATTCTATTGTCACTATGTTCTACAGTTAAGGTATTTTTTTTCCCTCACAGTTTATGGTCCATCCAAAGTCCTATATAATTATTCATGTATTAAATGAATATTTTCTATATTATTTGTAGAAATTTTGGATGAAGCAGAATACCATAAGTTCCACAGTCTGATACCTTGAAAACTATTTAAGTGGCTTTCATTCATTGGTTTATGCATCCCTTGGTTTATTCATCCATAAATACCAGGTTGCTGTCTCTGTGTGCCAAAGGCTGTTCTGGAGTCTGAGGAATGACAAGATTTCATGAGTCCCCACAGTTCAGTGGGAATGACAGAAAGTATGATGCCTACAGACAGGTGCTATAGTGAAGGTACATGCAGAGGGTTTGGGAAACTTAGAAAGGAAGAATTGGGTAAAGGAAGACAGTCCATATGAGTTTCCTATTTCTGGGACTTTCACATTCTGTGTGGCAACTGGGTCACATACTCTTCTCATTTTGTACTTGTCCATTTTGACTGGTTCTTAAGTCTCAGTATGAATATCATTTTAGAAAATACTTCCATGACTTGTTTAAGCAAATCAGGTTTTTCTTTAGCTTTTTAGAACATCCTGGATTTTATCTTCATATTATAGTACTTGACAACATCGCTTTTTAAATAGTTATATATGGAATTATTTTTCTAACTTCTCTTCTCCCCACCATATTGTAACTTAAACCAATTGGAAATTTAAATCAATTCAAGTTTGGATATAACATGAAAACCTGCAAACAAATTTTAGATAGAAATTTTAAACCAGAAATAGTTGTAAAGGAAAATATCAATATGACTTGAAACTAGGAACAGAAATTATATCTGTTTGAACAAGGCCATGTATTTAATGCCAAATTTACAGAAGAGGAGCTTTTGAAATCTATGTTTGCTTTTGAAGGAATGGACTTGCTTTGGGTGTTCCATACATAAAAGAAAAGTATATTCACAGAGAAAATTTCAGTGATCTTCTCTGTGAATTTAGTATTAATCCCATATGTAAGTTGTATTTCTCAGATGAAAAATGCAAGGAGAGTGTAATCACTAACATAGTCTCATTCTCACACTCATAACTAATCCAAGATGAGATGGAATTTCTGTTTCCTTTTCTCTGCTCTCTCTTTGCCCTCTTTATTTGGCAGAATAGAGGAATAAGTTGTCTCAGCTCTGTCTCACCTCTACCAACTGCAGGCAGGTCCCTCCTTCAGGGAGGGAGGACAAAGGGACTTCTTTGGATGCCCATGGTTTCTGGAAGGAGTCTCAGCAGACCCACCTCTGCCCAGGGCATGGTGTGGGGCAGGACCCAGCAGAGAGACTCCAGAGCCCACTCCGTCTTCCACGAGAGAAAGCCAGCTTGCATTACTGGCAAGCCCAGAGAGGGAAGCCTCCCAACCAAGTAGGACTTCTCCTATCACCTCTCTTTCCTCCTACCTGTCCTCACTCCATCAGGCTATAGGGCTGGACAAAGGAAGACTTACAAGAGGATATTGGCATAGAGGTGGGCCCAGTGGCTGCTGATATAGGGACATTTTCACATATCATGGTTGGTGGAAGGTTAGGGGCCCTGAGCACCTTCTGAATCCAGGAAGAAATATCAAATAGATTTTAGATAGTTATAGTTAGGAGTTCCCAACTTCACATGAGCCTTGCCATGCAGGCCAAGAATCCCTCCATGGACAGATTTCTATGCTCTAATCCCCACGCACTGGCTAAGAGAGGAGCACTGGAGCCAGAAGCTGGAAGGAGCCTGGGTCTCTGAATGACAGTGTGGGGTCAACAGGCGTAGGACTGTGACTTAAGGGAGCACACTAAAATAGGAAGACAGGTTTGTTGTGTTAAGACACTAGATTCTGTGGTTACTTGAGTAACAAACGTAGGCAGGGTTGAGGACTCAAGACAAATAAGAGAACTGCTCACTTGTGCCAAATGCCAACCGTTAGGACTGAAACCGGGAGATGTAGCAACTTGTACCTTTAATGAATTTTCTCATTGAGTCACCTCGGGCAGACTTCTGGCTTATGAATGTTTTGGGCACCAAGTATTATGTGTTTTCGGGTTTGGCTCTCCCTCTGAGGCAGAAAGGTAAGAGCTCCTGGTGGTGGAGTAAGAACAGAAGCAGACACTGTTAGTTCTAATTTCCTAATTCCTCACTCTTGACACCCTTCGGTATTTGAGGCCAACACTATGTGGATTTCCTGTAGCCTCTTTTCTCTTTTGCTAGGAAACTTTTCTTGCCTTTCAAAATATAAATTGTCATCCTTTTATGTAACAGTTTCTAAGCCCAAGGGAATGACAGTAGTTCTATAACTGCAAAATACAGTTATGATTTTCTGAATTATTTCCCCTACAATGCACATGTATATATATATGACCTATTTATATAAAAGGTATTCAAAAAGTTAGCTGTATAATATTAAATTGAATTATTTTATCCAACAAAAATATTGAGGAACAATAATAGAGACTCCGTTGGGTAGATATGCTCTTGTTCTTATCACACAAGAGTTAGTTTGATTGCATTCGACTCAATAGATCCCTAAAAATAGATTTGGTAAGAAAACCTCTCTTCAAAAATATGACAGAATTTATACACTTTTCAATTAATTGTTTTGGATCATGGACCTCCAGCCCCTTTGTTTGCTGAAATCTTAAAAGATCCAAACCTCAGATTGAATTTGGTTTTATTCCATTTTTCTTTAGAGCTTTGATCCCCTCTCCCTTGGAATTTATCAATAGTTTCATTCTCTTTCATTTTCTTTAGACTTTAGAAGCCAAATGGTGACATCAGGAAAATGTCATCTGAGCACGCTCGCTAGCCTTCCTTTGAACAGCACATGTTCCCTGGGGCTGTGGGGAAAGGCAGATACGCAGGGTGTCTGTCCCATGACTAATTCAAAGGAAAGGAAAGAGGCATTTGATACATTCCTATTATAAAACCACCATGGAAATGAATGCATAGATTTATTCACCTTTAATTATTTTCTTATGAGAAAACATTAACATTTTCTTCTTCCATTGTAATGATATGGCAAGCAACATAAAATCCAGACTATATTGTGCTAATGTCAAAGCAGACCAAAAAAATGATATTTAAAGTTTATTTCCAAAACCCTTGAAAATGATCTGAGAAATTAGAACAGGTGACAGAGGTGTATTATAGGCATCTATTAAGACATACTCTTTGAAAAATATCATCTTTAAAGTTTATAAAGCATCCTGAATTTTAGAGAAACTTAACGAAACCGCAATAATAGGACATCCCAGGGGTCTGGAGTACTTAGGTAAAGTGAAAAACTACAAAGCTCATTCCTTCCAGTCTGTAACTCAGCATGCTACAACCTTTGCTACCTCACGGGTATCTTTGTAACTCACATGCACACGCTGCAGCACAGAACATTGTGTAGTAGAATTTGTTTTATCGTCATTGCTTATGAATAAGATGGAAAGGAAGGAGAATGGGGGTGGAGATTATATTTTTAGTGTTTTGAAAGCAGTGTTACAGTTTTGGGAAACCATGAACGTTGTAGAGAACTTACTCTTCCATAGAAAATAGAAATGTAATTGCTTTCATCTTCATTATATGGATTTTTATGTGCAGCCAAAAACAATTTGAAAAATGGAATAAAATTAAACTATTTACTTGGAATACAGTTTTTTCTCCCCAGCTAATTAAGGAATGCTTTTTATTGAAAGTTTCTTGATAAGAATTAAAATAGAAAAATCAATTCCATTAACTTCTCACCAAAGCAATACATTTAAAAGTTGGGAAAAATATTAGCAGTTCAGAATGATGGTCAGTGGTTGAAATGTGTCTTATTGTAAAATGTTTTTATTTAATAACATCATGTCCTTTATTGTGATGTGAGTAGAGTTTGATGTCTGACTGAAAATTGACAGCAATAGAATTTTGACAGAAGCTCATCTATCCTTCTAGACGCTGGGAGTCATAATATACGTTTTGTCCAAGTTGTGTAATGTTTATATGTGAAGTCCATTCATAAATCTAAAATTTTAATTGGTTGTTGCCTTTAGTGAGTAGATTTATATAAGCATAATTCTCCTAAATTAGATGCCATTATTTAAAAATAGTCATAATATATTTTTCCATCCTGGAAAATATATTTTAAATCATTTTAACCCATTATGAACATTTGGATAGTAGTTTTTAAAGACTTCTCATAAATAATTTTTTTTAAAAAAGCAAGTGGATTGGGGAATGTTTGAATATAGGGTAATAATTCATACCAATTATATTGCTAAACATTAAGGTTGCAGGCCCAATAATATATAATAATTCATACCTTATGGTCTGATGGCAATTAAAATACCATCATTAAGTATTTTGCAAACATACATAATTTTTGAAATCTTGCTTATGTGGAATAATATTCCGTACTTTATTATCCAGAATAGTACCTCTATTTATTTTTTGACAATGATAATCATTAGAGAGACATTCTGAGCGTAACTTAAAGCTACACAAAGACTCCGACTTTTATCTCATATTATTATGACTGTTAATACTGTTACTACTATCACAACTATTAGTACTTTTGAGTCTCCACTGATTCCTATCATGTAAGTATGACACCAATCACATGGCCCCAAAGTAATAATTATTGCATACTTGCTATATCTATCCACAGTGGAGAAACCAAACAACCAAACACAAAAGACCTTACTTACTGAATTAGAAGAGTGTATTTAAAGAATCTACAAAATCCATAAAAGTTCTGGCTTCTAGCTTCTGAAAGTCAACAAACCTTACATGAGGCAGAGGGATCACTGGAGAGCTTAAATATTTAATGTCCATGATGCTTGTGGTATCCTAGTAGGTGACTGTTAGGCCACCTAAGGACTACACAATCCCTAACACCATGACCTGGTTAATAAAGCAGAGAGTTGTGTGTAGTTTGTTCCCACGTGTAGCTTGGGACCCCTTTACTGCACGTAAAGTCTTCTGACAATGGTCTTGCCTCATGGTTTCCCACAACTATGTATCCAAAAAATGTCACTTAATTTGAAGATTTTAAAGATATATTTTGACATAAGTTGACAATTTATGTATGTCAGATTAAAATGGGATGGATCTTGCAATCATAAAGATAAGGGTTTACATTCTGATTAACTAATAATACCTAAAGCTCTGAGCTTTAATTCCAGTATCAGTACAAATATGATAATAATTGCCTTGTAGGCATATGTCAGTGCCACGGATTTCACTGTGTCCCGTCCCCCCAGAGTTCATATGTTGAAATCCTAATCCCCAATATGGGGTGGGATATTCAGGAGGTGATTAGGTCATGAGGGTGGAGCCTTCATGAATGGGATTAGTGCCCTTTGAAGAGGAGACACCAGAGAGCTTGCTTCCTCTTTCTTCTCTCCAGCACATGAGAGTGCCATGAGCAGATGGCCATCTGCAAACCAGGAAGCAGACCCTTATCAAACACTGGCTTTGCACAGCTGTGATATTGGACTTCTCAACCTCCAGAACTGTGAGAATAAATTTTTTCTTTAATCCATCCCCTTTACGGTAATTTTTTATAGTAGCCCAAACTAAAACAGTCAGTTCCAGGAATAATATATGCCAAGCACCTAGCCCAGTCACAGAAAGTCCTCGGTGTGCATTTGAAACAAGTTCTCACATGGTGCATACTTGAACAGTTCTTTTTCACTCTGGTGGAAATACATATATTGTGGGGAGCAGGAATGAAAATTAAACCTTTAATTCAATCAAGATCATTAAATGCCTTCAGTGTGCAAAGTATGGCCAAGGAAGCCATGCACCAATAACAAGGGGCTGCTCCTGTTGCTTCTTGGCAGGGATTAGGCAGTCAGAAGGGGGGAGACAGCAGAGAAGCAGGCAGGAAGTGGGGCTCCATAGCCGTCAAGCCAGACCTCAGGCAGAACACCTCCTGGTGATTGTTGGGTGGCGCAGTAATGTACAATAACCACGTATTACCCATGTGTTTTTATTTTCTGTGTTCTGATGCTTTGAGATCTGGAGCCCTGCTGACCCTGGTGCAACAGCCCTTCCCAGGGTCAGCCAATTCTTAGAGAGAGTGTTAAGTGGCTCACCCTGGGGCATGCTTGTCACAGGTAAGCCAACCTATTCAGAGCCACGCTCTCAACCGTGTCTCCTGGTGGCTCTCATTACAGGCCACTATCCACCTGCCCTAATCATCTCAGGGCCAGGAACCAGACAAGCAGGGACAGCTTCTACACCCCAGAACCTACTGACATTATTCAAACTAGCCAATTCTGTGCCTGCACACCCTGCCTGGCCCCTTCCTTTCTGAGAAAACTACAAGAAAAGCTTTGTCTCACCATCTCTCTTGATTCCTCTGTTTCCTGCTGACCCTAGTGGGTCCCTGTGTAACTCCCCTAGGGCATGCTGTGCCTGCTTTTCTTGGGGTATTTGAGTCTAGCAAACCATCTTTTCAATGGAAGTCACCTTCTGACCTGTGGGTCTCACCATACTTGAATAATCATAAAGCCTATATTTCAAAATAAACCACGAGTGCCTGAAGCTTGCAAGATGCAATGAAGAACATATTATGGGAGGCTGGCTGGGATTGCATCACCGCCCCTATGTATCCGATCTGAAAACACAAGGGTTCATGGACGACAATAAAAACAACAAATAAATAAAACAATAGAACATGTAGGCAGAACAATAGATAGAACCCTTTTATTGGCACAGTAACGTTTCAAAGGCTGGTATGAATAAAGAGTTCCAACTAGCAAGACATGGTGGACTGGAGCCACTGCTCGGAACTTCCCGACAGCCGATGAAGCACAGCAAGAAACAGGCTGGTGCATTACAGGAGGGTGGAGTATATACAGCAGGTGAATCATGCAGCGCAACTCTGAGAGCACAGTCGTCTTGTGATGCAGCCTTTACTGCTCAAACCGGTAGACCTTTGAATGAATATGACCATTTTACACCACCAGCTATGAATTTGAAGCCATACGTGTTTAACCGAGTGCCGGATGATTTCCTGTAACCTATGCTGAAATTGGGAGGTGAAATTTAACTAAAGAGTGAATAATTCACCTATCCAAAAAAAACAGAGCATAGGAAAGACCTGCCCTCTATTCAATGAATAAAATCTAAAACATGGGACTCTATCCATACTTTTGCAAGGGTTGACACTGGCGAAGCTAAAACAACAACACAGTCTCGAGATTTTTAGGTACCTTAGGTTAAAAAAAAGTGTGTGGAGAAAAAAAAATCTAGAAATGATTTTTTAAAATTTGTATTTTGAAGAAAGGGAGCACCACCAATTGCATAAAGTTATAAAATACAGTAATAAACGTGTAAATAATTATCCGGTTTGTAATTCCAGTAAAACAAAAACACCTACAAAGAAATAAAATATATGTCTTGTATACTGTATTATAATAAAACCATTGGAAGTACAATAAACATATTGTTGGCTATATAAAAACAACTGTACAGTGTGCATGGATGGCTCCTTCCCGCCACCATTCTCTTTCCCTCTCTCACCTCGTCCACACTTTGCCCAGGCTTTCTCTTGCTGCCTAGGTAGCACGGCCCTGTAAATGTGGAGCCTGAAAATCAGTGTATCACCACAAAATGGATAAGAACACACACACACACACACACACACACACACACACGGGGAATCTCTTGTACTCAGCGTCAGTGTCCTGTGCTTGTGTAAATGCATGGAGAGAAGACCCAGCAGGCGTCAGAAGGCAGCCTTCTGTGGATGTGGCAGTTTTATTTGGTGAGTCTGCAGTTCAGCCCATCAGATGCTGCTGTCCCAGAGCTCGGAGGGCAGCCTGTTGCAGGAGGCCCCCTCGGGCTTCTTCAGCAGAGTGGGCTTCTTGCAGGGCGGTGGGGGAGGCGCCCTGGGCTCGGTGTGGTGCAGCAGTTGCTGCCAGCCCTCCCCTTCCTCACAGAGCTTCCGCCTCCAGTCCAGGAGTTCCTGCAGGGCCACGCTTTCGTTCTCTGAGAGCCTCAGCTGATGGATTACCTGTGGGAGGAAGAGAAGGATAAAGAGTAGCACCGAATATTGTGGATGCGTGTGAGCGTGACAGCAACACCTGCATGCAAAGGGGCTGGGCTGGGGCGGAAAGAGACAGCGCTTTCTACAAAAGCTCCGGCTCTGCTGTCTCTGGAGGCAGCACTGGCTCAGGTCAGCTGTGCACTGTGGAACTGCAACGAGGACAGGAACAAATCATACAGAAGGAGGCAGGGCGGTTAGCTCACCACGCCTCCAGGTGGTACAAGCAAGAACCAAATGCCTGATCTGCACCCTCTATCACTGTGTACACTCCTATGGCATCTTGGACCCTTTATTTCATTTCTCTCTGCAGTAGATTTTCTCTCGCTAACAGGGCTTTCACAAGCTTCATTCCTTTCTAGAAGCCACTCCATCTGTCCACAGTTAACAGTCAGACATGGCTATTAGGATAGCAGGACCCCGCTCCAGACCATAGGCATGAACCTGAGGATGACCCTCCTTGCGAGGGTCCATGCATGGGCAACGTAGCGTAGATCACATCACGCTAACACAGAAACTGTTTCCAAGTGGCAAGCACTGCACTAGACAGCCACTAAAATATCACCTAGTTCATCGGAGACAAGCTAGCTGGGCTTGACAATATCTGCGGGCTCTTTGGGGAATCCAGCCACACGCTCTCTTCCGTGGCAGTGAAGCTAAGCAATGAGCTCAACTAGCAACTGTGTGCCGTCTCAGACCAAGAGTCCTCAGCGACGGGGGCGTTGCGGGGCTGTGCAGGACAGCAGCAAAACATGAAACTGTATCAGCTGCTTCCTCGCGCTTCTCTGGGGTACCTGGAGACAGACACCCTGAAGACTGAGCCGAGCCCCCTGACTGCAGCCAGGGCACAACAGGACACGCAGGTCACCTGGCTCTGCTCATTCTTTTTCTCCCAGTAGCCAGTAATCAGTAACAGCTGGACACTGCAGACATCAACTTTTCTGGCAATTCTGAGTGGGTATGCTAGTTTTCAGAAAGATGGGATTCTGGGAATCAGAACGGGAATGCTGGGGAGAGTTTGGGGAAAACTCGATGGCTCATCCCATTTCCAAAGCACCAACTCCTCTGTTCGGGTGCCACTTCCGTCGCATCACAACACCGTCTATTACAACAAAAGAAAATGAAGCGAAGCATATGTGGTTGTGACTCTTATGTAGGGAATGGTCCCTCAAAAGCAGCAAGAGCAGATGCTTTTCTGGGTCTAGTTCTAAAACCAACACCCGAGCCTACTGTTGACCCGAGAAAGAGGATTTCAAAGGCTGGAATCAAGGAGATGGTGTTTGAGACATGAAGGTCAAACCTGTATTTAGCAACCAGAACTCCAGAACTCGAGTTATTAGCCAAAGGAGTCTCTCAAATTGAATTTGTGGACAACCAGAGGGGGAAACACTAAGTGTGGAAGAGAAGGCGGCGACTGCCGCGTCTCTGCTGCGGTCTCTATGCGCCAGTAGCAGGTGCCGCTGCATAGCTCCGGAGCAGGGCGCTGGTCTCCAGCACTGCCCAGGGTGACCTGGGAACGAGAAATTCTGCTGGGAGCCGGACTGCTCTACTGTCAGTGGAGTGAGCCAAGAAAGCAGGGGCAGGGAATGTGCATAGAATTTAGCTATTTATTGAACATAACGCTGGAGGCTACATATGCACCAGGCCCTTTCCTAAGCACATTACACATGTTAATGCATCTGCTCCTCTTAAAAGCCCTGTGAAGTTGGTGCTATTATTTCTCAGGTGAGGAAACTGAGGCAAAGAGCAGTCAGGCAATATTAAAACGGAAAATGGTTGACCCTGGCAGTCGGACCCCTGAGCCTCTGCTCTTAACTGTTACTTTGCACAGCTTTCCATTTGCCCAACAGCTGTCGTCCAGGCTCTGACACAGGCTAGGGATCAGCGTGTCCTACACCATGTTCCTTTCCCCCCCTTTTTCTCAATGGGATTTTTAGTGCTACCTGCATGCTTCCCCAAGAGTGTGTTTTGAGTTCCTCTATTGTCTTGCGCTAGTGTATGCCGCGGCGATTGCAGTTGGCCCCAGTCTCACGCGCTCTGCGGATGTGGAATGTCTGTATTTATGCTCCCTGGCACACATGCAGCATACGGTAGTGATCTCTTAAAAATAATGTGTCACTGGACTTATCCTTAGAGAGAACATTTAACTGAGAGAAGAGTATCTCTGCCACCTCAGCCGAGTACTTTCCCATAACTTCCCTGAGTTGTCATCTTTCTTAAAGCGACACAACTTGATATTCATTTATTTTGAAAACAAGGCTAGGAACCCCCAGTCCTGGATAAGGTGAAGTAGATTACTGCTTCCATTGTAAAAATTTTAAAAAGAACAAATTACAGAAATCATATTTTTAAAGCATCAGGAAGTTCTGCTAAATGGAGGAAATTTCATTCTAATAGATGGAGCAAAGCTTTCTGAGGTGAACTGATAATTACCAGCTGCTCCCCCCCAACCCCCGCGGGGACATTTGTCAATTCTGAGCTCTCCTGCAGGTCTAGAGTCTCTTCTGATATTTCGCAGCTGCATGGGACTAGAGAAACGACTTGGAAAATTGAGGATCCTCAAATGCACAGCGATTTTCCACAAGGGACATCGTGGAGTTCTTCCACCGTATGGGTGACTGGTGCCTTGGGCCAAAGCTTATAAAAAGCAGAAAGAAATCTCCTACAATGATAGAAGTGTGTCAGAAGCAGACTCTGACAGGGAAGGTGACAGCCGCAAGCACATGGCCAGCCTCACCTTCAAATCATTTCTAGATTCTGAAACTGTGTGTGGCCCACGGCTGGAGTGTGAGGCTGGGAGTTCTGAAATGCAGGGGTGGACCTGCGTCACCTTCAGTGCTATGGAGCAAAGGCGTCTCCATGAAAAGCACAGGGCGATCAAGCCCAAAGACTGGAAGAGAACCAGAGAGACAACTGGCGAGAACTGGTCCTCCAATACTGCCCAGTGAGGGACCACTGTGAAATGAGAGCCCACTTGTTCATGGAAACACCGCAGAAGCCAGAGGTCACTGAATTACAGGTTAAATTACTGAAAGAAAATAATTCAACCCAAAATTCTGTACTCAATAAAAATAGCTCTTGAAAGTGAAATAAAGATGTTTTTGGACAAACAAAAATGAGGGAATTTGTCACCAGAAGTCTTGTACTAATAGAAATGCAATTTTTTTTAGAGTGAAAGAAAATGATCCCAGATAGAAAAATGAAAATTTAAGAGGGATTAAGAAGACTTGAATTAGTGAACTTATAGGTAAATATAAATTATGTGCTTGGAATGTCTCGTAGACTTTAATTATATGAAGAACAAAAATGCATGCCAATAGTAACTGCAAACCTCAGGAGGGATTAAATAGAGTTTAGAGGTCTTAAGGTTCTAGCAATATTAGGAGAGTGGTAAAACTAATCAAATTTGTTAGGATGCAATAAGTCAAGGATGTATGTTTTATCCTCTAGTGAAATTGCTAAAAGAGTAGACAGAACATTTAATATAAAAGGTAATGTAAGAGAAAAGTACAATAATAAATATTCAGTTCATCTAAAAGAAGACAAGACAGGTATAGAAAGAAGAAGGCAAGAAAGAAATAAAAATAGAGACCAATTCCTCACCAGGCAGAGCGAAGTATAAAAACTAGACAGACAAACAGAATCCACATCTCCACCCAGCAGTTGGTGTCACTCTTCCATTGCCGTATGGCACGTGCTGTATTTATCTTGATGCTAGTATGTCTGATAGACCATACAGCTCTGTCCTTATACCAGCCACAAAATACATGTACTCTACCTTTCTTCTAAATCCTTAACTCTTTTCAGCAGTTTTTCATAATGACCAAAAATATACCAGATGCGACTCTCTGCTACAGCTTCATAATAGGAGCAGACTTGAAGATTGAGTCACTCCAGAGAGGTACACAAGTGGTGCCAATCTGTGGAGAGTGACTTTCAGCAGCTGCCGATCTGAATTAGACTTGTCAGGAGGGATTTTGACAAAAAGTGTCCCAAATCCCCTGAGTCATTGCTTCTCTTCTGGGGGAAAAATGCTCTCCACCCTTTCAAAGCTCCTCAATGTTTACTAAAAATATCTGTATTCCCAAGTACATTATAAAAGGTAAAACTTATGCACACAGCATTAGAAAGCCTTGTCTTAATGAGGATATTGATGTTTTGAATAATGCAGTGAGTACAGAAGAACACCACATTTGAATCAACACACAAGAGCCTTCCTTGGTTCCTTAAGCAAAAATTTGACTGATGTTTGCAATAATCAACTAACATTCAGAATAAACCCTTTAATTCAGGGATCCCATGGAACCTTCCTTATTTTCTGTCTTAGAGATTAATAACTATTGAGTAAAATCTACTAGGTGTATAAAGATAGTTGCCAGAATGGCTTAAATTAGATGCTAAAATATTAACATTATTGTTCTTCATTAAAAAAATACTTTTCACAGGTTATTTCTTTTCTTTTTTTTTTTTTTTTTTGAGACAGAGTCTCACTTTGTTGCCAGGCTGGAGTGAGTGCCGTGCCTAGTGAGTGCCTAGCTCACAGCAACCTCAAACTCCTGGGCTCAAGTGATCCTCCTGCCTCAGCCTCCCTAGTAACTGGGACTACAGGCATGCACCACCATGCCCGGCTAATTTTTTCTATGTATATTAGTTGGCCAATTAATTATTTTTTTATTTATAGTAGAGATGAGGTCTTGCTCTTGCTCAGGCTGGTTTCGAACTCCTGACCTTGAGCAATCCGCCCGCCTTGGCCTCCCAGAGTGCTAGGATTACAGGCATGAGCCACCACGCCCGGCCAATTTCTTAAATAAAAGTTGAAATTCTGTGTAAGATTACATGATAGACCACTACCTTCAACACAGCAAAGGTTAGTGGATATTTTAAAATTCTGGTCTGTGACAATAAGTAGAAGATCAGAAGAGGAGGACTGTATTTCCTAATAACATTCAATGTAATTTATTTATAATTCCTAAATTTATGAGATGGTGAAATAGAAGAACCATATTTGTCATAGATAAAGAGCTTTAATATTTTAAAATAACAAATAAATGCAATTGTAAATGCTATTTAAATGGTGATCCATTAACATATAAGCAACTAAAGTATTTAGAATATGATTCAACACTGTGAAAACATTGAAATCAGTGTTTATCCATCCTTCAAATGCTATGTCCCATTGGTAACCACAAAACAGGGCATGATTTCCTTTACCATTATTTGATATTTTACAATTAATTAAGTATTACCATTAAAAAGGCAGTAATGATTTTGGAACAAAAGTTTAGTTTTGATATTGAAAGACAATCATTTCTTTTTAGAAGGAGAAGGAACGCCTGGGGATTGGAGATTCTGCTGGCTACGTGGGCTTGGAGTCCGCCGGCTTCACGCTGGGTGCGATTTATCCTCCTTTGTCGATATGATATAAAGGATGCCATATTGGTGTCTTTTGTGACTTTAAGCATGTTTTCCATTGCTTTAAAAGATTTATCTTCACCACATATTACCACTTTAGATAGCTAGTCATTTATTTATTTATTTTATTTCCTGGAATGTTTTACATAATAGTCTTCGTACACAAAATCATTATCTTTTAGAACCAGAAGGGCAGTTGTTATAACTAGGAAAGTAAAAAGCTCTCCACATCGACAGACCTTTGGTGTCCACTGTACTACCTCTGTGCTGGGCACGCTGTCCCTTATGAATGTGACAAACGCCCTGATTTCAAAGGCTCTTTGAGACAAGCAAAACACGTATGTGTCTTAAATTGTTACATATGGCATAAAGACAGAGCAGGGCACAATGAGAAAGTTTGGGCTTTTTTCTTAAGTTTTTTTTTTTCTTTCCTTTTACCTGCGAAGGGGGCTTTACAGAGGAAGGTCCGCTGGAGCTTGAGGGGAAGGACCCCTGGATCTGAATTTTAAGAAAGGCGACTGTCACCTAACCAGCTGGAAAAGGGGAAAGAAGAGGCAGGGAAGGGGATTTCCACAGGACAGGTGACAGAAGTGACGCGGAATTTCATTTGTTAACACGGAATGACAAACCCATGAGGAATCTGAAGATGTTTTGGGCAGAGACGGTGTGGTTGAAAACCCTAGACTCTGGAGATAGATTACCTGGATTGGAATCCTACATTTGCCACCCACTTACGTAACACCGAGCAAGTACTCACCAGTTCCCTCACCTGTACAGGGGGATCACAATAATTCTCTGCTTCATATTGACTCGGTGAGGATTATATGAGTCACACGTGCAGGTTACTTAAAGGAGCGCCTTAAAATAGTAGTGAGTGCTGTATAAATACGAGCTGTCAGGATTTTGGCATTGTTAGCTCTTCAACTGGAGAAAATCCCTAAATACTGATGAATTATGATTATCCTGATGGCTAAATTAAATTATGCCAAATGAAAACACTTCTTAAAATTAAAGCCCTTTATAAATATGACGTCGTTTCTTCCTTTATTATTAAAAAAACTCTCAAAACACTGAATAACACATTGGATTAAAACATAACTATGACTTAAATATGATTTAAAACTACAGTTACATAGGAAGTTACACAGGAGTTACACAGGAAGAAAATGATGAAAGGTTTAGAGGTTTTGTGAATTCTAGGGGTAAGAAAAAGAGTATAAACATATTTTAGTAAGTTATTTAAATAATCGTTAAATGTAATGCTTTTGAAATTGGGGTTTGTATTTTCAGGGGTCCTCAAGTTCTTTGGACAATTTAAGATTTTTTACATTTATATTTTCATAATTTCTTTTAAAAAAGTAATGTACTTTTGCTTTGAATCATCTGAACATCTACCTTGCAAGCTAGTGCTCAATGATATTTTTTTCTGGCTTTTGATTTTATTTATAAGTAATTTGACACAAATAATAATATTGATGCTGTTGATAGTTAATGAAAAAATAGCAGATGAAGTTAAAATGGAAACAAATTTTATTTTCCTCTAAGAAAAGCTAAATGATATTGCAGAAGAGGGTAAGTTCAAAAGTGGACCAGCAATTCAAAGATAAAAAGTGGCACAGATTTGGCTAACCAATATGACAAAATGGTGGAAATACACAAAAGTTAATCAATAGCATGGTCAGTAAAATACTCATGTTTTCAACAGACATGTCATTTCAACTAAACAAAATCTTATACCTAACATGGATGTCATGAATGTTATTTAATTTTTTTTGTTTTCATAGGTTTTTATTCTATTCAACTGGTAAATTTGCTTTAGTTTTATACCTTTAATGAGAGCTAAAAGGATAAAGAGATTTTATGTAATACTGTGTATGTATACATTTAATTAACATTGTTATAAAATAATTTAAGAAATGTTAAGGTCAAGGAGAATTTTTTTTTTCATTTAACAAGGATCATATATATTATGCTAGTTGAAGAAATGTTGAACTATGCCATGTGAGTAGAATTAGTGACTGCTTGACAAAACTATGGTGTCCTTTAGAGTCCAAAATGAGTAAAATTAATCTCTATCCAGGACAAAGCAGCCAGTGTATTTGCATAAAGAGTTTAAATGGCATAAACATATGAATGCCTGGACCATGTTCCAGAGAAGAGAGAAACGTTATCACAACATATTAGACTTGTGGGTTTATTTTTTTAAAAACTTAGGAGTAAAAGGGCACTTCACATCCATCAGGTCCAGGAAAGAGAAAGAAGAGAATGCCTTCAAGCAAGCAATGCTAGGCTGACCTGAACAAATTCTTAAATACGTGAGATGTATTTCGCATTTCACAGATTCAGTTAAGGGCCTTTCAAACACTAGCAAGCCCTGGGAACTTATTAAAAATGCTCTGCTGCTCTGAAATCACATAAGGTGTGGGTGGTCCCATGCCCATTCCTTGCTGTGAATTCAGACATGCCTAAATGGGTGTGAATGGCTAGCAGGTGGGGCCCCTGAACCAGAGGGGGACAGTCACCACAGACTTCCTGGTGGCTGAGGAATGCAATGATTTAGGCTTAAGAGATCAAATAAACTTATAATATACCCAGAATTATTATTTTTGGATGGCATGGGAGAAAATGGTACTATTCTATAACAGGTACAAAACCCAGGCTTTTAGCTAAGGGAACAGGCTTTCTGTCCGTTTAAATGTCTTTCAAAACAAAGATGTTTGGTGACAAATCTAATGAGACACTTGAAAGTTATTCTGCAATCTTTATTTTTAAATTTATCATCTGAAAGAGATCTTAGAGTTTCCGAGCTTGGGGGCACTTGCAATTCAAGAAGAAGGCAGAAAGTCACACTTTACGGAGAGCTGGGACAAAGTGACCCCTGAAAGAAATTGACAAATGGATCCATTTCAGGATGGCGGGGGGGCTGAGGCAGTGTCACCAGGGCCATGCCAGTGTGGGCAGCACTTAGGGTGAGGCCAGCGTTTTTCATATACAACCTCCTGTCAGTTCAGACCACCTTAAATGTGGCCTGGGTTGCATCTGTAACACTTGCCACGTTCGCCTTTCTGCTCTTAAAGCAGGATTACATGAGGGAAAAGCTAAGCCATTTACATTCTATAAATATGTATGCCTCTGAACACCCGGATGACGGTTCAAGCTCCCAGCACATGCAAGCAGATACATAAATGATCATGGTCCAACTCCAAACCCATTTCCCTATGGCTGGAAATAGTCATCCTCACACAAAATCCCCTCCATCCATTAGGTTTTCAACAAGAAGATTCCTTCATAGAAACAGTAATCCTTAGAAGATACCAATGCTACTGAAGATACTGGTAATTACTACCCTGGAAACTCAGTACAGGGGTTAAAAGTGGCTTTATTTTGTTATTTAGGAAATCTTGCTGATTTGGTATTTAGAAGTTCAAGCCATGAATCTAGGTTTCATTTCCCTACTCAAGCTATAAAGTACCTTGTGTTTCCCAAAATCTAGGAGACATCAATCAGATATGAAGATAGAGTTTGATAAAATGATGTAAAGACTGAGTTTGTGCAAGTTCTTTCTCTAAAGTGAGATGTTTATAATTAGTTCACTTATTTTCAGGGATTACAAATCACTAAATCCTTCACAACCTGGAGGGAAATACATGATCATTAGGCTTAATGAGGTTTATTACATATATATCTATTTACTAATTTTCAACAATTTCCTATTGTGCCATTTTGAGTTCTGTGAGATGAACTAATTAAGAAAAAGTTATAAATTTTCTTCACTTCCTATGGATATGCATTTCTGTGAATAATATTAATAAATGTAAATTAAAATTTGCTGCTGATTTTTAATTTAAGTCTTTCCCTTCAAGGATAAAAATAGTCTTTGTTAAATAATTCATATGTAAAATCATGTTGCTGTTCATTTGTCACAGAATTGATTTTTCTATTGACTATTCACCCAAAGGTGAAAAGAGGCATTTACTGACATTTATGGAAATTAAAAGAAGGAAGTGTCTTGGCTGACTGAATAGTGAATATTAGTGTTTCAAATGCAAATCTCATTTCCACTCTGTGCTAACAAGATGTTGGTGGAAAAAAAAGTTAAGAAGTGAAATTTGAAAAACACAGTCTCTAAAAGCAAGGTCTACCTAAATAAGTCTTAAACATGTAGCATAAACAAAATGCCACTCAAAAAAGGTTTTATTGCAAATAAGACTAGCTAGCTCTCAACAACAGGGGGTGAGGGAGGGAGAGAGAGGGTTTAAAATTTACTACCTTAGCTCCATGCTTTTATTTCCTAAAAAGTCAATGTTTTCTTTATTTTTATAATAAGTAACATTATATTGGAACACATGTATAACTTAAATACTCATTTATTTGCATTTGGCAGCTGATTTTAACCTCTCAATTCATAGTTATGAATAAAAAGGACTCTGATGAGTGAATGTATATGTTTCTTCATATTAACTGAAAGTTATAACTGTAGTACAAATCATGAAATATAATTAATTTGTGACATTTAGGAGATGGATTTTGTATGAACTATTTTCTCTTATCTTAATTCATTTAAAAATAGTAGTATCAGTATAAACAACTAGGAGTTTGCAGCAAAAATTAATAACGTATTTAGAATGTGTTTATACTAATGACATAGTAATAGGGTTCAGATCCAGAGAATATATGGACAAAGCATAAATCTGTTATATTGATAACACAGAAAGTAAGAGTGGTAAAATTCTCATTTAAAATATTTTTCTTGGGATGATATGAAAGTCTGATTCCCAATATCAAGAGATATGATGGATGGCAGTTAATCTAGCTTTTTTTCTCTCTAAAGAAAAAAAAATCTGTTTATATCATTTGTTTGTTCAAAACTCTTCACTGACTTCCCATGGTCTAAAGAAAGACTCAATCCCATCTGCTCTGAGAAAGTTCAGTATTTTCTCACCACACTGATCATTCTACCCTCATCACCATCGATCCTCACACAGACTATATTCATCCAACTGAACCTGATATATGCAGAACACACCCTGTAATTCTATTTCTCTTCCTTATAATATTCCTGGTTGTATGTCCAAATATAGGCTCCTCTGCCTGATAAAATGCTCTGAGGTTTCCAAGGCCCATCTCTAATATCATCTTCATAATATTGTTTTAGATTTTTAAAGCATTTTCACATGTTGTTATACTGGTAGATACAACCACGTGAAATGAGCAAGTTAAATATTATTAGCTTCATTTCATAGATGCAGAAATTAATCTTTCAAGCCCAAAGTCACTTTAGCAAGGATAAAGTCAGAATGTTAATTGAAGTACATTGAGTTTAGTCAAAGTTTATATGTACTGATTGCATTGCCTTCCAAGAAGTTTTCCCTGTGTGTTGATCAATTAACAAATGTGCTTTAAATGATTATGAAAATGTAAGACACTGTGATGGGTTCTATAGAACATAGCAAGATGCACAAAACATGACCTGCTCCTTCTAGGGCCTTCCATTCAAATTGAGCAACAGGATATATAAGCATAAAAATTAAATGAATAAAGATGCTTAGACAAGACACAAACACAAAATTTCAGTACAAGATAGTATGGCTTTAATTTCCTAATAATTTATGCATGTGATTATTCTTTTTGGAATATGGTGGAGATGCAACTCATTGAAAAGCAATATGGTCATTGGGATGTGGGATTTGACTTGGATGGATAAGTAGGACACAGAAGAGGAAATGCCATTTGGGAGTGGGAGAAGGAATGTCTGCATTTTGTTCACCTCTATATTTATAATTACAAAACCAGAAGAGACAGAAAGCCCCATGGATATGGTGTAGGATTTGAGCATTGGCTGTGGAGCAGCAACAAAGTTGCGAATAATGAGGGAAGGACGCAAGGACTGGTGTTAATGTGGGGGAAGTGAGGGTCACCATCACAGTAGCACGGTGCCCAGAGACCTCAGAGGAACGAGGCCCAAGTCAAAGGACACGTTGCTCCACATCTTACTTTAGCCAATATCTTAATTTGCATAGCTTTTGGGGAACACAGTTTGCCTCTTAATTTATTAATTTCTCAAAATATTTTTTCCAGTGCTAAATATAACTAAGAATGAGAAAAACCATTTTATGAAATTGGATGTTGACAGAATTCAATCCAAGCGGGTTAGAAAACATCAGTTGTAATTAGGAAAAGGGCATCGATTAACAACTCCATGGGCCATGGAATTCATGCCCTGGAGGTGAGTATCTTTTCTGTCCTCAACTTTGCTTCCCCCTTCAGAATGTGGGCCCCGGGCAAAGTCACCCACTTGTGAACTGAGGGTAATATAGGCACTTTTTTATGATCACTAAATGCACTGAAAAGGTCCTCAAAGTATTAAAATATTTCTATCTCTCAGGGTGCCCAATTAGTTGTAAGTAATTGACTTTGTCTCTGAGAAAAATGAAGTCCATTGATTTTTGAGGAAGTTTTAAGAGTTATTTTATATATACATATAAAACTATATAGAGAGAATATATATAGTACATATATACCCACATTTGTGTGTCTGTGTGAGTGAGAGATGAGAGGAAGGTGGCTTGGTGGGATCATTATTTTGTATTAAAATTTCTGATAAGCAATATTCTAAGAATTCTATCATTCTTAGAATATAGAAGATATGAACAGGCATAATTTTTGCTATCTTAAAGATTGCCAAATGATGGAGGCTAAACTTAGTTATGTACTAAAAATAATAATGCTCAGCAGCAACAATAAAATCTTAAGTTAAATACATGATGAAGAGGGGCTAATCAGGGTCATCCAAGTGCTGTAATAGATAGGCCACACATACCAGCATCCTGGCCCAAAGGAGGTATATTTATTGCTCATGGTGAGGCCAGAATCTGATGAGTGGAAGACCTTTCATGTCACCATAAATGTACCTGTCCTCTTATTGGGTCTTGGAAAATCCTGTGTCCAGTTTTGGGAAGGGAAATGTTACAGAAGACCAAGCAAGAAGGTTTGTAAGGGCCAGGCTTAAAAGTGGCACCTGTTATGATAGCTTCCATTCCATTGGCTAGTCTCAGTCACATGATGACTCATAACCAAGGGAAGCTGGGAAATGTAGTTTAGCTACATGCTTAAGAAGAAGAAATAGATTTGGCAGGCACATCTGCCACTGTGACCATGGGGTCACCTGTAATGCTTTCAAGACATTGTCAGAGCAAATCATATGGGTACAAATGCTAGAGAAAAGAAAAACAGATGTCAGAAAGGATTAGGAAGGAAAAGAGACAAGATTTTGCTCAAGTAGGCAAAATATGAAAGCAAATATTTTTAATCAAGACTTTTTTCCAAAAATAGTAAAAATCAGGTGCAAGTGAATGTAATTAATTAAATACACTTGGGCTTCAAAAGCTAGGCTTTTTATATCATTGACTTCATGACACTTCTTTCTAATATCATGATTCATCTGTTTTAGAAACAGAGTCAGAAATACAAAATGACAGTTTCAAATAATAACATAATCATAGAAATTAGAAAAGAATCAGGCCTACCAGGTCTACCGAGGTCATAAAATACATTCCTTCATCAACATTAGTACATTCTATGTCAGCACAATGGGAATCTTTGTATTCTGTTAGCCTGAATTTTGCTTTCAAAATTGTTAGGAAGCTTGGGTCCCAGGTTCTCTGGAGTCTCTCTTCCAATTCTCTGGTTATCTTGAGCAGAAATAAAGCTGTATGTCTAATATTTTCCACTTGCAGAAAAGGCAAACATTTACCCATTACTTACACTCTGAACAGATCAAAATTTCCAAACCTAGTAAGATGATTTTGAAGAAAGTCATACTACAATGCAGTCATAATTGGTATTTTATATTTAGTCTCTTGCTGTAGTTTATAGCTGAAAAGTTTCCCTTTGCTAGAACTGACATTTATAACTAAAAGCAATTTAAACTTCACTTAACATCTATGATAGTATCAAGCAGAGTAACTTCACTCCAGCCCCACTGGCCAACTTGCAATTCAGGTATGTTCCCCCTCAGGGTCTGGACTGTCCCCTAGGCTTGGAATGCCCTCCCTGATGTCAGAATGGGTAACTCCTGATTTCCTTACTTTATCTGTGCTCACTGAGGTTTTCCTTGATTGCTGATTCACTGTTGTGACCCAATCCAGCCACTCTGCTTATCCTGCATTATCCCTTCTTCTTTCCATATATTTTATTGCCTCTTAGTGTACTATGCATTTTACTTAAATATTGCTCATTGTTTGATTTCCCAAGCTAGAATTTAACTTCCATGGCAGCAAGGATGTTTGCTTTGTAGACTAAGATATCCCAAGTGCCTGGGACAGCAGGACCTCAATAAATATTTGCTGATGAGTGAATATTATATACTTTAAGCCGTTTTATATATTACTTATACATGTATGCACATAATTGAACAATTGCATGTATTAAAACCTCGCATATTATTCTTTATGTGCAATATAAGGAATCTTACAGAGTCATTTTCATTGATGTGACTTTTGAACTATATAATTTTAGAAGCTAATCATCATATAAAATGTGACTTCACTTTAATATCCTCCAACCAGTGAAGCAACTGCCTGAGATCCTATTTACCAAGTTTACTGACACATTTTTAACATGGACTGAATTAAAAATATTTTTAAAAGTTAGGCAATAATGTATTAATCTGCTTGTCTTAATTCTTCCAGGGCTGCTATTGGCTGCCAAATTGAGCTAGCAATTTATTGAGTGCTTTGTGTTAGGAATACAAAAATAATTAAGATGCATTCCATGTATTTTCTATAAGCTCAAAAGTCAATTAGGATATACACATGATTATAATATAACAAAAAATTTGTACAGAAGATACATAGTATGGAGTTACACATTATGGAGATACATATTATGGAACAATGTTATAGAGGCAACTGATTTGTTTGGGAAAGGTACTCAAGGTACTCAAGAGAAGCTACTATGAAAAGAAGACTACTATTATAGAAGAATCTGGAAAGTTATAGATGAGCATGGAGAAAGACAGCAAGACTGAATGTCTGGCAATGCACTCAGTATTAGGAGAAGTCAGTGGCATGAGCTTATATTTTAAAAAATGTAGAATAACGGTTATCTATACAAAAATATGTCAAATTATATTGCTAACTTACACCATTCTCAAAAATAAAGTCCAGATTGCCTAAATTTCTGAATTCAAAAATACAAACCTAAATTTTATACAAATACACATAAGAAGATATCTTTATGGCAGGCAGAAGTATAAGAAAGTTGTTTTCTTTTTTAAAATTTTGTAAGAAAGATTTTCTTGAACAGAACGAGAGTACAAACCCTGAAGGTAAGAATTAATCAACTGGATTATCTTAACCTGATAAATTTTTGTAGGATAAATACATAAATTTGGCCAAATTGGATTAAGTTTACTGGAGCCTAATTCTCTCATGTTTTATAACTGAAACTTTGGAAAAAATACAAAACATCTATCTGAGGAATCAGAAAATTAAATGAAAAAAAGCAGGGAAATTATGGAGGGGTATCCAAACATGGAGAATGAAGGCAGAATCGTGCCATGCTCAAATTAAAGAAAACTAAGAATTCTTAGGTCTGCTTTAAGTGGAGTGCTAAAGGAAGGTATTTAAGCTGATGTGAAATGATACCAGAACTTCAGGAATGAAAGAGAGCAAGAGAAATGATAAATATTGATATTTTTCCTAACTATTTTTTTCCCTGTATGACTGTTGAAAGCAAAAGTTATGCCATTGCCTGGGAGGTTTCCTTGATGTTGATGCAGCATGTTTGACAACCATAAAGTAAAGGCCAGTGCAGGAGGGTAAGGGGCCAACACGGTTGACCAGACGTAGAATGAAACTAGGTGTGCATACATTACAATCACTAAAACCACCACAAAAAATATAGATACAAAGACTTATAGTTAAGATATCAATAGGGAAATTAAAATGGAATATTAAAAAATATTAGAATAACCTCAGAGAAGCCATTGAAAGGAAACAGAAGAATAAAAACAGTGGTGACAAACAAAAAACACATAACAAAAGTGATATACATAAATCGAACCATATCAATAATAACATTAAATAGACATGGTCTGACAAAAGGCTTTCAGATTGGATAAAAATAAATAAGACCAATATCCATGTGCTTACAAAAATCTTATGTGAAATATATGGCTATAAATACATTAAAGTGAAGGGATAGATTTTTTTTTTGAGGGGAAAATAAACAGTTCTAAAATTAGATTGTGATGACCATTGCACAATCCTAAGAACTTATGAAAAAAAATTGAATTATCCACTTTAAAAGTGTGGCTTGTTTCCTGGATTGGGTTAGGCAAACATATTACATGTAACCAAAATGTTTGTACCTCCATAATATCCTGAATTTAAAAAAAAGGTGTGGCTTGTTTGGTATGTGAATTATAGCTCAATAAATCTGTTTTTATAAAAGTAAAAGAATGAGAAAATTACCTTGCAGACAATGATCAAAAGAATGGAGTGGCTATATTAATTTCAGACAAAGTAGACTTTGTAAAAAGAAATATCATGAATAAAATAGAAAATTACATAGTGACAAATAGATTTCTTCACCAGGAAGATGCAATAATCTGAAATTTCTATGCATTTAAAATAGAGCTTCCAAATACATGAGGCAAAAACTGAAAAAATTGAAAGAAGTAGACAAGGCCACAGTTATGGTTGGAGATGTCAGAGCTCTTCTCTCAGTAACTGACAGAAAAAAAAAACCAACCTTACCTAGTTAACATTTCCAGAAGATTCCACACAACAAAAGCAGGATACACACATTTCTCAAGTGCACATGGAAATTTCATCAAGACAGATCATATCCTGGGCCACAAAACAAATCCTAATGCATTTAAGAGAATTCAAATCATACAAAGAATATTCTCAGGCCATAATGGAATTAGACTAGAAATCAGTAACAGAAAGATATCTGGAAAACCCCCAAATATTTGGAAAGCAATAGCATTAGTCAAAGAGAAAGTCCCATGGGAAATTTGAAATATTTTAAACTGAATGAAAATGGAAACAAAACATATCAAGATTTGTAGGATGCAGCTAATACTGTGTTTAGATGAAAATCTACAACATGAAATATTTTTATTAAAAGAAAAAGAACACCTCAAATTAGTGATCTACTCTACCATTTAAGAAACCAGAAAAAGGGAAAATTAAATCCAAAGAAATCAAAAAGAAAGAAAATGGAATAGAAACCAATGAAACAGAAAAACAATAGAGAAAGTCAATAAAATATAAAGCTAGTTTTTTAAAATATCAAAACAATTGATAAACTTCTAGCTAAACTGACTAAGAAAACATAAATTATTCGCCATGGATAAAATTGGCAAGGAATATTACCCAGAATATGTGAAAAATTCTCCCAGTCATGAAGAAAGTCATGCAAACCAGTTAGGAAACATAAAGATGCATTTGGACTAACAGGTCAGAGAATATATGAAAATACTCCATAGCAAACAAGGAAATATAAAATGAAAGATCCATTTTATACTTATCACATTAGCAAAAAAAAATAAAGAAAAAAAAAAGAATCATTAAAACAAGTGTTCACCAGGAGAAATGTAAAACCTCATTCCCTTTTAGAAGTGAATAAATTGATTTGACCATTTAGGGGAGTATTTTGGCATTAACCAGTAGGTTTAAAAATGTCTATACCCAGAAATTTAGCACATCCATTTCTAGGGGAACTTTGGGGATTTTTTTCTTTCAGTTATGAGTTAGAAGCATTTTCAGTGATGTTTGTTGTAGCATTGTTTGTAACACTGATAACTTGGAAACGATTTTGATATGTTTTCCACCCCACTTTGTCAAATTGTAAACATGTTGTTCTTAAAAAATGCTATGATTATATTTACTGAAAATTTGTTTCTGAGAAATGTTTCAAATGGAGGAGGCATATTTACACCTAAAAATTGAGTATTATAATTCTTCTTTTTTTCTTTTTTGGTGTCGAAAGCTTACAGAGGTGCCAGTAAAAATTTATGCTCATACCCTTGGCTGTTGTAACCTCTAGCCCTCTATTAAAAGTTTTAGCATAAACATCTGACCTGCCATCCTGTCACTCCTGTCACTGACCACCAACCATCATCCATCTCCTTGCGCCTGTCATGGAGATCGCCAAGTTAGGCTGTCTGCGGATCATGACTCAACACACCCCGAGGCAACACCAATCGCCTTGTGCTGACCTGGAGGAAGCCAGCCTGGCTACCTGAGGCACTGCTGTACCTGAGGGCCAGGGGTGGCTAGGCAATGTGATACCTGTCCTTCAGAACAGGCTCACGTGTCCCACAGGCTCTTCTTCTACCCATACTTGCTCCTTGCTGAGCTTGTTGGAAGAACATGATCGCAATTCTGTATTAAGTAAGTGTACAGGGACCCTCAGTAGCTTCTCCTAGTATTGACATCTCAACCCCTGAGCTAATATTCAGAATAAAACAACAAATGAGAGCAACATGTATCAAATGAAAAAAAAATTCCACCTCAAGAAAAAAACAAAAATCTATTTGCATAATAATCTGTAGGGAGAAAAAAATATATATATATACACACACACACACACATATATACACACACACACACATATATACACACACACACATATATATATACACACACACACAAACATATATACAAATGTATAACATTTTAAAAGCATGTGCAGCATTGATTATTATTTGTGGATATTATATGACTTAAGGTGATTTAAGGACACGTACACATTTAGTGAAAATGCAAACGTGGATGAAGGGCTATGTGCTCACTCCAGGATAGTGTGGAGTGGGCAGGGATGGAATTAAGAACTGGCATATATATTTTTTCTAAAAATGTAGCTGTAAAACAAATATGGTAAAATGTTAAGATTTATTAAAGTTGGGTATTTTACTAATCATTGCATATTTTCCCTAAATTTACGGTATTCCATAATAAAATATATTTTTAAAAATCACACATGACAGATTTTCATCAAAATCCCATATAAGTGTTGGGCTCTGTTGATTCAATCTAATCTTCTACCTATTTTAGATATCATCTCCTATGTTAAAGTCAGAAGCGATGTTCAGAATATTGACCCAGAAAACAGAGGAATATCATAACAATAACAAGCATTTTTTTGAGCACCTATAATATTCCAGGAATGTTACATGTATCTTTTGTAATAAACCTGAAAAATAATTACTATTTTATGCACCTTCATGTTAAATAACAGATGAGATTCTTATCTAGTGCTTTTCTTTTTTTCTTCTTTCTTTAATTTAAAACATTTGATTAAATTATTAACATTAATGTTGAAATTGTTAAATTACCTGGAATGAACACTTAGTCACGTTTTCTGGATCACGTTGTTACTATCTCTGTAAGTAATAGTGTTGCTAATCGTGGATTTCCCATCTGGAAGGTAAGCTTGCAGAAATATCACAAGACTCTTTTCCTCTTTACAAACCTAGTGACTATTCTGATTTCTTATTCTTTCAACATTTCTGACAATTACATTTCCTCCTTGATAACGAATAGTCAATGTCTTAACTAGAAAAACACTATACATTTAAATACATTTAGGATATACATATAATTTTTTTATCATAGAAATATACAAAATATAGGATACGTTTTCATTTTCTAAATTTCTATTTCTCTATAGTGGACATGACCTTTCCCTGTTGAAAATGCTGCCATTTCACTCATACCATCAAATTAATTTACTGCATTCATTTCCTGCACATAATATGTAAGTCACGAGAGGTGAATACTGATTCCCCTAAATCTCAGCTGTGTGAAAGAGCTTTCTAGGCTAGATCTCTTTTTAGCTTATTTATGATTATATAAAATATATATTGACATATGTATCCTTATGAAAGTTCTCTCATTTCTGTTCTCTGGCATATACTTTAGAATTATCCCTTAATGATTAAAATACATGTGTGTACGTTTCATTATTTTTTTCTAACACACAATTTATTTCAATTCCATGCTATATTTCAGACAGTCCATAGGATAAATACAATGAATATAGACAGAGGGCATTAGATTTATTTAGTGCCCTGCTACTCTTGATTTTGTTGATATGTGACATTAGAAAAAGGTTTCTTTGATGGTTCAGTAAAACAAACCACATAACAATTTGTTTCTTGATGTGGATCAATTGTACATTGATTATATTATGGTTTTCATTGGCAGCTATGTCAGGAGTGGGCTAGATATTTATTAAAGTCTTGGGTGTCAGATCGCCGCTATTTTGTCAAAGACTATCCATGATTTCTTACAATGATATCTGATTATGATCAATATTCATAATAACTTTTTATGTTTTTTTTAAAAAACAAAATATTTTTAAAAGCTTCACAAGAAATATGATAAATGCCCATAAGGAAAATAAAAGACCATAAAGCACACAATATTACTGTGGCGAATAGACAGCCGAGAGGCATAAAACAGGCAGGAAGGAAAAGTTGTGAAGTTAAATGGTAACATAAATATAAATAAGCTATGCTCAAATAAAAAAAGAAAATGTCTCATTTCTCAATGTCAATGTCTGCCCCTAAACAGATGCATAAATAGTAATTTTTATGCCAAGGGCAAGCACCAAGCATTTTATTTTATCCATCCCCTCCTGCTGCCTCCCTGCCTTTATGACGTACCCCAGGCCTCAGCCTCCTGTGACTTTCGTCCTTTTGCTCTATTTATAATCCATGGGCTTCCTGTGTCAGGTTACCTGGCCCTGTGAGTCAGCAGAGGGTTGCTGTCACAGCAAAAAATGCTAAGGAGTCACTCTGGGCAGGAGGATGTGCCCAGTATTTCCTTTGCTGCTGAGGATTGCATCATGCCAAGTAGCACAAACGCCACAAAAGAATTAAGTCCCATAAACTGATAAGTAGATAAATGTCATATGACTTTTATAAGTGCTATCTAATTACAAACCCAATTTGAAATGCCCCCTCCAGGGCCAGTACATGGAATTCCAGAATATCACACGGTCACAGCTGGTTTTATTCACACCCAGGGCTGTGGCGGGTCACGGCATCGACTCACTGAGCCTCCTGAGCCTTCTAGACAAGAAGAATAATGAATATAGCCACGTTCATGAAACAGCTAATGTCCCAGCTTTTGCTATTTTCAGATATTCTAAGTGAAATTGATTTTTACTACTTTTATGTAAAGCCATTATATTTTGCAAGTTAGTAAGAAATTATGATGGAATACATCATAAACTATATTTTCTATATTCTGAGAAAATAAATGCCCACTACTTACTGAGGCTCTCCCCCGATAGAAAAAGTTTTACATCTACATAACAAATGAAAAGTTTTAAAAAAATACTTGTTTGGATGTAAAATAGATTTTATGGATAATAACAATAAAATTAGATGATTGTGTCAGTCAAAATTCTGATGTCCAAGCAACAGAAACTGGCTCTGAACAACATAAGCAGGTAGAGACTTTATGGGAAGACTAAAGAAGGACATGACTTCAGAGGAGAAGGTCTAGCAGATGGGCAAGCTGGGCACAGTGTCTGGGCAGCTGCCATGCCCTAATATCCAGCTGCCACCGCTGGACAGAGACCCCACTGCCAGATGTCTCCCTGTGGAGCCAGGCCTGTCCCCTCACCCCTTCCACCACATGCCTCCCACTCTGCATGCCTGGTAGAGAAATTCCCTGAGCCCAAATCACACCCACTTGTGTAGCCGTCTAAGGAGGGAGGGAAGGGGGGATCTCTCCCCTTGTATTTCACTGTGGCAGGTGAGAAACTTAAATGTGTGACTGGCAGGCAAAAAACCCCCAAAACAAAAAAACAACAAATGTCCATGACAACCACTTAAGACTTTATCTTCAACCAAAAATTCTTCAAATTTCATGAAAAAGTTGGATGGCTCTTCGATTTCTTTTAATGGGTGATGGTAAGTTCATTCTCAGAAACAGGACTTAGGATCTTGACACCAGTTGAGACTATGGTCTCAGTGCATTTTCCACATGATCTTTGTCAGAGTACTACATCTATTTTCTCTTTTCTTTATCTACAACAATGCCCATACGTTTTATCTTCTTTAAAGGAATTTCATTAAAATAATTGATTATGCTAATCAAAATATAGACATCCTCAAAGAGAAATTCGAGTTTTGGTCAAGATTTAGTTTTACTGCTACATGCCCAATCTTTCCAGGACTGGTTTTATAACATTTCTATTTAATTGCATTTGCAGAACATCTAAAATGCAGCAAGCCTGTATGTACCTATACTTCCTCTATAAACATCACACAAGAAATAATTTCTGAAAGATGTGGTTGTTACACACGGAGTTTCACTTAACTCTTACAGCTTCTCAACAGCAGGGAATCTCTCCCATCACATGACTACTCACAATTAGCATGGGAGAAAATGAGCATGGTTTTCTGTTTCCTTGAAAAAAATGTGCCGTGAGATGACTGGGAGTTACTGCTTCATCAGAGATGCCTGTACTTGAAAATAAGTCCTCTTTGAAAACTGGGAATGGAAAATGATTCCTGAGGACCTTCCCCTCTCTCTTAGCTTGTTATCCAAATCCACGAAAGATCACAGAAGTTACCTAGATGGCTATCATGTGCTCCTTCTTTCAAAATCACTCCTTTGCCTATGAACCGCATTGTGGGGACGCTGTAGGAAGGTCAGCTAGTCTGTCACTGTTCCTAATGGCAGGAGCCAACCCTACAATAAAAACCAAACCACAGTTCGCTACAAGCAGGTCCCCGTGTGAATGTCTTAGATGAAGCGTCTGTGATGCTTACAAGGTAAAGTAGATGCATCTCCAAGGAACAGAGGGGAGATTAGGACAATCTATTATTACAACCAATCAGCATTTTCTTTCTATTTCAGTGTCTGTATATCAGTGCAAGTGATTTCAGCAGACTTCCTACTGTAAGATTTATTCTTAAGATTAAAATTATTGATTTTTCTCACTACCTCATCAGTGTTATTTAGAAAAATCTCAACTTATAACATGGCCTTGCCTACATAATGCTAAATATTCTGATGAAATGCTGATCATTAGCTGGATAGCTGATTTCATGGAAACATCTGGATACTTGGCTGAGGTTTTTTTAGATTTTTGCATAGATGTAGGGCATAATAAAAATTGTGCTATAAATTTATATAAAGCAAGAATCCTGTTGCTAAAGCAATAATGTTTTAATATATTGATAACAATGTCTTTATAATTGCTGGTTCGTGCATCACCTTGGAGGCAACATCATATACTTTGAAATGATTATTAAAAGTGGTATTTTAAAATTCAACATAAAAAGAAAACACTAAATTCTATCATATAAATCTTTTTTCTTTCTAAAAACACTAGTGCATTTTTATTTTTCTCTTGACGTGATAATCGTTATTTAAGGACACACACATGAAACATTTACATGAAATCAATGATATACATCAAACAGTTTTGTGAACTGTCATCTCATTTTGATTGTACAGTGCTCTCATATGTTACATTTTAAATGACTTTATATTACCTGGAATTTGGAGGTTGTAACTGTGATAAAATGGTATGCCATAAAACCACTGGTACTTCAAGCATTTTATTTTCATGTGTGGTCACTTGCAGCCTTCCTATTTCAGCCCAGGTCAAATGTGGAAAACATATCAACGTCATTCAGGGGCTTTACTACTGTCTCCACCTGACTGTAACTGTACCATGATAATTTACGTCCACAATATGCCATTCAAAACCATTTATTAATTTTTAGTTCTTTTGGACTTTGTTTCTTTTTTTTTTTTTTTTAAACAAGCAGAAAATTGTAGTCAGCTGAGGTAGAGGAGAGAGGAGAATGTTAAGTTGAAAAAGCGTAGGGCAGGGGTGAGATACCTGAGTTCTCCAGTCCAGAAGTAAAATACAATGGTCATAACTTAATGCACGTCCTGTCATAATTTAATTTCAGGTGTTGCCGCACATGTGGACATACAGATGTCATTACCTGAGTGGTGTGACTCTCCCTGTGTCTCTGAAATGATGACGTCGCCGTGCTACCCACAGACAACCCGGAGTATCCGTCTTCTTCAGGTAAGCCTAGTGAGGTCAACACAGATGGGTGGTTAGCTGGTGTCTCCTTTTCCCAAATAAAGTAAGTTGTGCACTTATTGTAATAAACTAGAATAGTTTATTTCACGAATTGAAATGACCATCCGTAAACACTAACTGGATACCAAACTTTGCAATGATGCATAGGAGTAAAAGTATTGTGGCAGTTTCACTTAGTCAAAGAGGACATATACCGACAAAAGTGAGAAAGTCATACTGAAGAAATATGTCATAATGGCACAAAAAGGAGCAAAAGGTATTGGAAGGGAGAAGGGAAACTGGAAACTGAGAACAGTCTGATGCGGTATCCGTGGGGTGAGAAGCATGTGGCCGGTGCAGGGGACACCTATGTGCTGGTGCCACAGCAGGTGGCAGAGCTTGCATGTCATTTACAGGAGAGCAGGGAGGCAAAGGAGGGGTTGAAAGGTGGATAGAATAAGACCAGCTCTATGTGTCAGGTGAAATCCATTGATAATAGTTCATTTTATGGACAAGGAAGAGAAGAGACTGACATTCCATTAGGCAACGGTTGGGAGAGCTGCCGATTCACCGCAAACCGATGCAAAAGCACCTACAACATATGGGATACATTGTGGGCTTAAGGAAATGTACCTGCCCTACATTAACATAGAAGCACCTAGGAGGTACCAAAGGATTTTATTAATTATCCTTCATGATAGAAGTAGTGATTCTCAAACTCAACACCACTAGCATTTGGGGCTGTATAATTTTTTTGTGGGGACTGTTCTGTAGGATGTTTAGCAGCATCTCTGGCCTCCACCCACTAGATGCCGGAGGTGCCCCCATTCACTACAACCCAAAATGCACCCAGATGTTGCTACATTTCCCCTGGCGGATGAATTTATCCCCTCTATAATGACTGAGAACCATTGTGATGGAGGTATCACGTATCATCACAAGTGACTAGATTAATAAACATGAATAGATTAAAAGAGAAATAACTACTCAATGCAATGAATTCAACTCAGAGGACTTTACTGAAGTGATTACTACTCTCATCTGAAAGCATAATTAAGTAGCACAGTGTAATTGATTAAACATATACATGATTCTTAAATTAAAAATCATTAGAAAATCACTGCACATTTTTCCAATTATAGGAGCGTGTTAGTTCCTCAGGGAAGTCCACACAATCCCATCAACACATAACAAGGCCTGCCGGTTGACTCTTGTTATATGCACAAATGCCTGGTGTGGAAAGGTGAGCTTGGTGGAGACTGCGCAGACCACAGCAGCACTGGCCCCGGGCACTCCTGCAGTGGGAGTCCTGTGCTGCAGATGGATCTCAGTCACGAGTAAGTGCAGAGTCTTCAGGTGGCGGGTGGTGACACTGTATTTAGATGCTGTGGGCACAGGAAGGGTTCCAACCAAGCAGTTAGTGTTAGAGCAATTTGGAATTCAAACAGGTAGAAGGGAGAGTAGAAATCAAAGATCAGACACAATTTGGAATTTCAGGTAACTAGATAAACAGATAGTTGGGAGAACAGAAGTGTTCCAGATAGCAGGACGTAGAAAAGGCTTGGGGTCCACGTGAAGGACTCTCTCTTAAAGAGTATGAAGGAGGGTGCGGGGAGAGGGGCTGACCAGCAAGATGAAAGTCCACTTCCAGAGGAACCCCTCACCAGATGTCACTGAGATGAGAGATCAGAGGCAGGAGAAGAAAAATGTGATCCCTTTTGCAAAACTAAATTAGAAATTAGAAATTTGCTCTCAGAATCAGAACAGAAACTAGGTTTAGATGATAAAGCTACAAAGCTAGAGCCAAATCAAGGGCATAACGTGCATTGCATAGGGCCAATTAAATAAAATTAAAAATATTTGTGAGCATCCTCTGACTAAGGCACCAGTAAATGCAACGAAAAAGGATGTCCCCACCCTCAAGAGAGTCATAAATTAGTGGAAATGGCATTTAACCCCAACAAGCAACAGAATGACTTCAGGATTAAATTGGAGCATGGGAAACATTGAGCAGGATTTTGGAGAAAGCAGGGATAAATTGTGTGGAAGGGATTAGAGAAAACTCCTGGTGGTGTTGCCAAGGGACCTGGGCCTTCTAGGCTGAGAAAAATTTTGAAAAGTGAAGAAAGTTGAGATGGGGACACCTGGTGAGAGAGCAAATGGGGTAAGGCAATGAAGTCACATGGAGTCACACAAGGTTGCTCCATGTCCAGAAGAAGGGCTGCAGGCCAGATGTTCAAGGGCTTTCCAGAACATTTCATAGAAATGTGACAGCATTTTGTAGACAACAGGTAGTGCTGTAGATTTCTGAGATGTGACACTATTGTATCTCACTGAGCCAAAAGGCATTTCCCACCTGTTGACTGAAGAAATCATTGGTCCCACAACTTGTGGCAGGGCTGCACAGATGGGGCAGATGGCACAGTCTGGGGCAGGGGTGTGTAGATAGGGACTCAGGTGAGAAGAGAGGAGGACCCAGGTGAGGACGGAGGGGGACTGAGACAGCTGATGCAGGGGTGAAGGGAGCACTGGGCATGAGATGAGAAGTCTGGGGGTAGGAAAGCCTTGAAGGTTGTAGCAAGTAGGTGAAAGGCCCTTATCACTACCTTAGGCTAAGGCAGTGTGGACTGAGGCAGCTCCAAAGGTGCAAAGGAGATTAGATGGCAGGATTTTCTTTTTAACCAACAAAATGTTTTATCTTGCTGCCATATTAGAAGCAGTACTGTTTTTAGGCAAATAATCTAAATATGACACCAAAGGCACAAATCAGGAATGAAAAAAATGGATTAATGCCTCTAAGAGAACATTAAAAAATAAACGTATGTTAAAATAACTTAAAAATAAAATGTATATTTTAAAATAATATAGAACATTTAAGTATATTAAATAAAAGGCTTTCTTATCCTTAAAACACCCTATGAATCACCATCAATGACCTACCGTCATATTTTTAAAAACGGACAAAGAATGTTTAGGAAATTAAGGAGAAACAATACAAATGACCAATATGTAATAAAAATGCTAATTTTCACTAAGAATTCAAAGAAGTGCATGCCTATAAGACTACAATAACACTCATTTTACCTACCAAAATAACAAAAATTTTAAAAATTATTACAAAAATTTCAAAAATAAATAAAAGTAAAACTCCATGTACCATTCTAAGCCTTGGGATTATCAATAAACAAATCTTGTTTCATCTACTTCTCATTATCTTTTAAAAAAATTTTAAGGAATTATGTCATTTCACCTGTAAATACTTGAGCATGTGTCCCTAACTTTTAAGAGCATTTTTTTAAGAAAACATAGCAAGGATTTCCTTATGCAGCTGGTGGGAACACTGCTAAGCCACGGCCCCCAGGAAAGTTCCAACGTCTGGAGGGTAGAGAATTCACAGTCTACTTTAACTAAGGTTGGAGACTTCCAATCAGTGTTGGGGGCACATTTAAAGTTAAATTCGGGCCCTTTATCTGTTCCCTTTGCTCTGAAAGGTAGAATCCCATCAGATAGCGGGAGCTCACACATGCTTATAAACTTGCCCTGGTGTTCTCACTGTCCCAGTCTTCTCCAAGACCAAACTTGGAGCTGATAATTCCATCAACACACTTTCCAGATCAGCAACAGTGTGCCCCAAAAAGTAAGTCCATTTGATACCAAAGGCGTTTATTTTAATAAGCCATACTTGGCAGCATTACAGCAGGGGCTAAGGTCTTCTGAAACTGCATCTGCCCTACCCTCCTGGTACCCAGCTCTTGTACTCAGAGGAAGCACACAGAGGCTCAGGGTAATAAGGTCTTTCTTCCTCAAAAGCCGATCCATATGGCTTAACAGGATACCGACACTCTATGGAACCCACTGCTCCCCATTTGCTTTTGGGGGAGGAAAAGTCCAGCCTTAGACCTGATTAGGGGTGCAGAGGAAGGAGACGCCTCTGCTTGCCCCTTTCTTGTGTGCTGGCTGCTGCTCAGGCTTTGCAAATCAAACCTTGCCCCAGGACACAAAGAGGAGGAGTGGCTTTGGGGACATTCTCCTTATCAGCCACAGCATGGAACTCTTCACTGGAGTTCCCTGTGATTCTGCAATGTGAGCGATTCTGGGGTCATGAAGCTGACACGCAGAGCCCAGTGGGTTCACTCTTAAGTCTTAGAGGAAAAGAAGAACGAGGCAGACTGTAAAGCACTGGTGTGACGCTGACTTTTACGCAGTTCGCCAGTTAGATTCTGCTAGTCATGGTCCCTGCCATTTTGTAGGGACCCCAAGTTGCTTAGTCAATGGCAGCAGGGTTTGGATCTCTCCTCACATCCTCCCAGCTTGCCATGGTCTTTAAATTCACCTCTTTCTCAGTTTTTATGAAATTGGGCATCCATGTTCTATCTCTCGGCCACCTAGTCTCTGTCTCCATTTCTGCCCTTCTCAATGCATGTTTCTCAAAGTCTGGCAATCTACATAGTTTTATGGTCAGATTTTTTTTCCTCATTCCTCTTTATGATTTCTCCTTTGATGCTGTAAGTAATCCTTGTGGCTCCAGCTTCTTCGAAAATGCTGCCTTTTCCATCAGTCCATCCTCGAACCCTTGCCTGAACTCCGAAACTCTGATCTTTTGTGGAATGATCACTATAGTCAGAAGTCATTCCTATCTCTTGAACACCAAATCCTCCTGTGAAATGACCTTTTCCTTAGAATTCCCCTTTTGTGCTAGAGAGTGCCGTATTCTCCCGTCATCTGTCTCCAACTCCTGGAGTCATCCTTGACACCTTCCTTTGTCTTGGCTCTTAGACCAACACAATCTCTAATAGTCTTGCTTGGTATAAAAAAACCTTCGAGGGCCCAAGTGAAAGAATACAAAATTTGTCCCCTTCCCCGTCTCAATTTCCTATTCTACTATTCATCCAAAATAGCAGATAGCACCCCCTTCAAAACAAGAACACTTTCAGAGAGACTCTTCAAATTGGCATTCATAGCTCTACACGCCCTCACTTAACAATTTCTTTCCTGTCTTACATACTTAACTATTTTATCAAAGCAGCCAATTCACATTCCACAAATGCAATGAGCAGAAAAGTCATGGACAGGTGCTCAGTGCTCCCTTCTTTCTGTACTCTACTCATCCTGAAAACCCCAACCTTCTGTATGAAGCATCGTTAACAATCTCAGCCCACCAGAATCTCTATGTGGAAAGAGATAGAGTAATCACTATTCATGTGATTCATTTGACATTTATCACTGACTGCTTTATTTCACAATCTCTCTTGATACATGTTTTCAATGTTCTATGTATTTCACTGCTCACACAGAGAGGGCATCTTGTGCTGTTTAGATATCATTTTGCTTCCTGTGCATAGCACAGTGCCTAAATGCAATTAATAAGTGTTTCTTTTTTCTTTTTACCTGACATGCACCTGCCTCCTCACTACTTTTCCTTTGCCATTATTCCCTTCATGTTATTTTGAATCCTCCGACCTAAGTATAAAACAGACTCTTCCCTTGAACTTCACCCACATATTCTTATTTCTATTTATGACCATATTGTAATGTCTGGCTCTGCCCTAAATACCAATGTAGGACACCGAAATAACATGCATGTTTGACTATACACATGTGTGCATTGGGGCCCATGAGCAAATAAGTCACTGGCATTTATTCCAGTATTATAGATCGAATGGCCTCAGATAGCTGAACTTACTGCTGTGCACCTCATCTACTCCATACACATGATTTTGTTTTTACTGGATTAATCCTCATGGATCTTCTAGCTCTAAACCACAGAAGATTTTATGATAACTGTTATAGGCAATATTTATTGAGTGCTAACTTTGTGCTGGCATTATCATTCTAAATGCTCATATCAACCCATGAGGTAGGTTCTCTGATTATCTCCATTTTTAAGATGAGAAACCTGAAAAGCAGAGAGGTTAAGTGTCTTGCCCCCATGCTCACAGAGTCAATAAGAATCAGAGCTGGGGTTTGAACCCAGGTGGAATCACTCCTTAAGCTACAGGAACAAGGTCCCAATGCTAGGAATAGCAGACTGAGCATTTCAATCCATCTGTTTTCATCCCTGACTTCTTAACTGCAGTGGGGAAAATTTAATTAAATAATATCCAAACTAGAACTTATTTAATATAATTTCAAAATGCTTTTAACTAGAGGGAGGAGTGGGGTAGAGTTTGGCAGGTGCACCAGGAACTTGCGTTCTTTGCAAAGGTACCTTCTGTTGCTCAAAATAGATAACTGCAAAATATTCCTGATTTTCAAGTGAAGGCTTGCTTCATTTTCTCTGGCCATTAGGCTTTGAGTTATGCAAGAGTACCAGTTCCAAGGAATATGTATAATTTCTATAAACAACGTGATGTTGTAAAATGTATATTAAAGATATTTTATGGGCTCCAATCAGAGGCCCCTTGGCCAGCAGTCCCAGTCCATCTTGAGGTGAGGCTGATGGGAGCCATTCCATTCTTAGATGTTCCCAGAGCCAGTGTGGTTTGTTGCTCTCATGATGCTTAAAGCTCAACAGGGCTCAGGAGTCCAGGCACAGAATGCAGAGTTCCTGGTCCTGCAAATGATCTCACCCAACTCTTCTCCTTAGGAAGTCTTTTATCAAACAGATAACTCTTAATTTATGCTGAAGATAAACTTAATGTAAATAAGAGATAATCTGCACAGAATGATTAATGTAATCTCACACATAATGACTGCACTCTTTAATTGCCACTTTTCCTGATTTCCAGCCATATTATATATATTCATTGAATAGCAAGAAAGAAAATCATATTGAATATAAAATGCCCTAGATAGAATTTTTTAATATCTCTATTTCACCACAAAATAAACAACTTTATATTCACAATGTTTTGTTTGATATAGCTAAAATGTTCTTACACTAAAAACTGCTCTCTAATCTAATGATAAATAACCACAAGTCCAGGGAATAATTAAGTATACAAAAAAAGATCTAAGTCTGTGTTCACATCAGTAAAAGGATGGCAATTAAAGTAAGTGATAGCTATAATTACCCACACATAACTATATTTCAACAAATGAACAAACAGATAATTATTTCTGGGAAGCAGAGGTAGCATGCAGATACTGGCATTCAAAAGAGAAATCATTTCCTAGAAAATAACACTATTTCTGATTCAATAGGAACTTTAAATTATTTTAAACATTTATTTTTATCTTGTGCCTTTATTTAGAAAGCACATTGACCATTCTTTGTAAATTATGAATCCATACTATTAATTGCTTTAAGGGTTATCATGATTGTGTATATGTCATATGCTGCACACATGTAATGTTTATTCAATTTTTATAATACTGACTTAGGACAATTTTTCTGACTCTGCCCTCTGCATAGGATTTACTGGTTCACAAGTAATATATAACATTGTTCCAATCCATAAATGCTTACTGAGGGCCTAAATATATAGGACATTGTGATGCATATTTTAATAATCATGGGGTAAGAAATTCATGGTGTTCACAAAAGTAGATCAGTGTAAATGTGTCAAGTTGCTTTGAAAGATTAACTTCTCAATTGAAATAATTTTCTTTTGTGCACACAACTATTGAGATTTTCAAGTGGTCTTTAATTAATGACAACACAGAACTAGCTTTATTTTAAAATCTGTTTCCTATAAGTATTTAAGGGAGAACATATAAATCTGTGCTCTGGGGTTTGGATATATACACTGTTCGTAACATGAAATTTAGAAGCCTGATATTCCTAAAGATTTAATTTATATTATATTATTAATTTCACCTAGCATATTCCATAAACATTTCCATTTTGCTCTAGAAGGTTTTTGTTCCATTGGTTTTTTTATTTTGTTTTAATATTTAGAGTTACACTCACAGTATTTTGTATTGTTTTCTAACATTTCCCAAGCCATAGATTTTGCCTTTTGACTCAAAACACAGAAAAGTTAAATATGTTGAAGGGAAGTTCTCTCCCTTTATTCCTGCCTCCCTCCCTACCTCTCTTTCTCTCTCAATTTTTTTTTTTTAATTGTGGGTTTGTAACCACCACGCAAGTCATGAAATAGAACACTGTCAACTCTCAGAAAGCTCTCATCCTTCTCTCTCCAAATCACCATTGACTCTTTCTCCTCCGATTAAGTCGCTGTCCTCACTTGGGGTGCCTGTCCCTGCCAGTCAGTTCTGTAATTCTATAGGGTGAGTAGTGGTATCACATTGGAGTTTAAGTTACATTTCTCTAAATACTAATGAGGTTGAACTCCACTAAAAATATTTATTTAAGTGCTTATTCAGGTCTCCTGCCCAATTTTCTATTCAGATGTCTTTTGTTTTTAATTTAGGTAAACTCTGAATATGACCCTTTGTTGTGAAATGTGTTGAAAATATTTTCACCCAATTTATGGGGTTTTTTTTCTTTTCTTTTTTGGTTAGTAGTCTTTTTTGTTCTGTTTAAGAAGTCTTTTTTTCTTTTTCTTTCCTGAGGTTAAAAAAAGTCTCCTATATTTTCTCCTATAAATTATATTATTTGACATTTGATGTACAGATTTACGATCTCCCAGGAATTGTATGTGTGGCATTAGGGAGCGTCTAGTTTCATGGGGAGTAATTGACTATTCTTTCCCCAGCTCCTCATAACGCTCATTTTGTCATAAATTAAGTGGCTATTTATGCAATTTGGAAGAATTTTCTTTCTCTTTCTCCAGCTTTATTTCTTTTATCTGGAAGATATCTGGAAGATATCTAGATGTCCTAGAAGCAGAATCACAGTCTGCTGGTCCTGACTCTTGCCACTCAGCACAGTGTCCCTGAGCCATCCCTTTCACTGTTTAACCATCGATTATTGCACGGTTTGTCCATGTGCGAGCCCAGCCTGCGTGGAGCCCCAGCAAGCCACCTTCGGACACTCACACCCTCGTGGAATCCCCATCCATCGAGCATGGCCGGGATTTAGTGACTCAGTCAACTGTCACAGAGCACTGGGTGTCACTTCCAAGATTAGGTCATGTGAAGACTGTGGCCGTTAGCGGGTGCTCTCTTGGGTTGCTGGCTCTCTGGGAGGCCAGCTGCCTGCCCTGACGCTGCCCCAGGGAGAGGCCCACATGAGCGGGCTTGGACGTGAATGGTCTGCAGCCTGCCAACAGCCATGTGAGTGACCTCGAGACTGGATCAGCCTGACTCCAGCCTCAAGATGACCACGGCTTTGGCTGACAGCTTGACTGCTGTCTCATGAGGGACCTTAGAACAGAGGCACCCAGCAAAGCACACAGAGCTTCCTGCCCCACAGGAACTGCGAAATAATAACCATTTGCTGCAGTAAGCCTCTAAGTTTTGGGGATAATTTGTTGCACAGAAATGGATAACTAATACAATTCAGTCACCATTTGAAGGACATTGGATTTATTTCCAGTTTTATGTGATTATGAATAAAGTCACCATGAGCATTTGCATACAGGTGTTTGTGTGGAGAGTATTTTCATTTCTCTTGAGTAGATATCCAGCAGTAGGATTGCTCAATGATATGGAAAGTGTATTTTAACTTTACAAAAAACTACCAAGTTAAATCTGTTTCTTGATCTCTTTCATCAGTGTTGGAAAATTCCCTAACATTTTTCACCAATTTTTTTTTCTGTACTTTCTCTTTTTCTCCTAAGATTCCAATTATCCTTCTCACTGTGTCCTGTATGTCTCTAAACCATTTTCTGGAATTTCCATTCTTTTCTTTTGCTTTGGTGTCTTTCATTCTGGAGACTTTCTGACTTATCTTCCACTTCCCCGGTTGTTTTTTATTTATTTTAGTTTTGTTTTAATCAATTGTGCCTAATTATTATTATTTTATTTAATATTCGGTTGTATTTCTCATCTCTTCTTTTTTTTTAACTTTTTACTTTTTTCATTTCAGCATATTATGAGGGTACAAATATTTAAGTTATATATATTGTCCTTGCCCCCTCCACCCCAACCCTGAGTCAGAGCTTCAAGCATGACCAATCCCAGACGGTGCATATCACACTCATTATGTATGTATATACCTAATTAAATTTAGCTTCACCCTCAGTTGTACTTCATTTTATTACTGTATCTTCCAATTTTGGAATTTCCTGATGATTTTTTTTATGGTTTCCCGTTTCTGCCAAAATTCTCATTCTTTTATGCTTTGGGGGCAGAGTAAACATACTTATTTTAAGATATATGCCTTTGAACTCCAATCTTTTGAGCCGCTGTCTGTATACTGCAATTGGCTGCTATTTCTGCTTGTAATTTTTCATCTTATTTTGTGCACTCATGTGCCTGGCTATTTTTTATTGTGTGTTGGACATTGTATTGAGAAAGCAGTTAAAAGAATATTTTGAAGCCCAGAATGCTATTATTGTCCTTAGAGATAGACTCACATGTGTTTCTCCCAGGTATGCATGGGCCCTGTTACTTCTAGAACACCTCAATCCAACTTTGGGGTTGAGATAATTCGTAGCTGGGCTGTGGTTCTGGGTTCTGGTTCACTCTGACTCTAGGGATGGGCACGTGAAGGCCCCACTCCAAGGCCTTGGCAGGCCCTAGACTCATTCTCTGTCCCTGCAGTTCTAGGAGGTGTCAGAAGTACAGCCCCCATGCCTGAGGAGGAAGGCCTAGGACATGGACGTTCCGGCTCGGGCTCGCATGGCATCCCATCCCCATGTTGTCAGTTGTTTCCCAGTAATTCACTCTCTTGATAGTTCTCCAGTACTTTTAATCAGACTAAACAAACCAAAAAAATGTTTTGTCTAGCTCTGCTGGATATTCTCAGGAAAAGGTTGGGGAGAATTCTCCCATCAACCGTTATTAGAAGCCCTTGTCTGCTTTTATGAGTGAGAGAAAATATTTGTTTAGCCACTATTACACAGCTCGGGATACACGCAGCCAAGCCAATGTCTAAATGATACACTCATTGATGCACTTAGAATATTTAAAGTCAGTTTGGCATTTATCATTCTTTCAATATTATTTTCCTTCACATTTCTTGAATACCTTTAAAAATTAAGAATATTGGTAGAGAATCCATCTCCTCGTTTGCTTAGTATAACACTCATTTTATACTGATTCTTATAAAATACTCCATAAAATTTCTGAAAAGTCAACACATAGTGAATACAATTCTAATTCTTTAATGTAAGCAATAATATGCTGACAATAATACCTAAGTGAAGCTTCACAGTTTATATTCTATTTTCCAGTTTTTAATGCCTACTTCATTTTTATAATTTAAATCCATTCTCTCTATAAAGTTGATGCAGCTTAAAACTTTTATCCATATACTTCTGAGTTTAAAAAGTGCTTACCATTTGAGACAGAATTCCCATTTTCAGCAGTTATAGCACTAGATAGTGAATTAGATAATTGAATTCCATGGTTATTTGCATTTCTATCTTGAGTCTCTGAAGCAATTTCTGATGTACTAGGATCATCCCGGCTAGTTAGGTTCATGTTAGTTTCAAAACCTAAAATAAATTTTAGAAAAGATTATTTTTTTCTGATAACATGCACTGAAGAAACTGAATAAAACATTGGAAGAAAATGATAAAACTCATCAAATTAAACATCAATTATATTTAGAATAAATTTATAATCATTGATAAAATGTGTGGCCTACATAGTATTCACCAAATTTTGTCACCACACTATTAAATGAAAAGGAAAATATTAATTGGTAAAAGTCAACTTCACAATTTGATATTTTCAAACACCTGCATGCAAAATTTTTGATGTCATAGATCAAATAACTTATCATAGTATTGCCTATCTTGAAAAGGCAATAAATTCATGTTACAGGAGTTTCCTAAATTATTAAGTTAAAATAGAGTTAGATAACCTCATAGCTTTGAAAAATAAGAAATGTATTTTCAACATTACTATAAAACATTTTTATTATCCGTTTTGCAATGCTAAACTTCAAAACCCTACTTCTGCATTTTAGACACTAAAATAATTACTTAAATATTTAATATATATCCTATATTGAGTGTTCAGAGATATATGAACACAGAAGCCACTATCCATAGTCAGCTAAAGAGCCAAATGGAGACATGCTAAAAACTATGTTTTATTACTAAAGTAAAATATAACAAATACTAGGGCTTTGGAACAATTGTTCAACTGAAGTAAATTTTCCTATAGTCACTGCACAATCTTCAGACAAGTAATCAGAGCTTACCAATCACACACAACTGCCCATCGCAGGGTCAGATAGGACATCCCCCCCCACACACACACCTTTGCCAGGTTCCCGTCCCTGGACTGCACAGGTGTACCTGGGATTGGCTCTTGCTTCCCCAGGCAACTCAAGAAAGCTCCAGCCTACTGGGGGATTTTTGATTCAACGTCAAGGATATGTGCACTGCTTTTGTTCTCTGTGTTTTTTTTTTTTCCTTTTTTTTTTTCAATGTAATCAAGATGTTTGTAAAAAGACTCTTTTTTTTTTTTTTTTTTTTTTTGAGACAGAGTCTCACTTTCTTGCCCAGGCTAGAGTGAGTGCCGTGGCGTCAGCCTGGCTCACAGCAACCTCAATCTCCTGGGCTCAGCGATCCTACTGCCTCAGCCTCCCTAGTAGCTGGGACTACAGGCATGCGCCACCATGCCCGGCTAATTTTTTTTTTGTATATATATTTTTAGTTGGTCAATTAATTTCTTTCTATATTTTGGTAGAGACGGGGTCTTGCTCAGGCTGATTTTGAACTCCTGACCTCGAGCAATCCGCCCGCCTCGGCCTCCCAGAGTGCTAGGATTACAGGCGTGAGCCACCGCGCCCGGCCTGTTCTCTGTTGTTACATAGCAGATTCCGACTGTCTTACAGTTAGACCTTTCTAAAGTTTCAGGCTAACAAATTATTACAAAGAAATAATAAGCATGATTTGCTTTATTATTGTTTAAATAGGGCAGAACAGCGCGTTATCACCCCTGACGCCAATAACTCAGTAGGCAGAGATGCTAGCCCTACTTTGCTGAAGAGGAAATTAAGGTTACCCAGAGTCACGCAGTTAGAAAGCTGTCGAATAGAGCTCTAATAACCTATGTATTCTCATTATTGTTCAGTCTTTTTTCATGAAAAGACAGATGATGTCACTTACATCCTTAAAAATCTTTAATAAATTGCTTTCACCTAAAATCTAAAGAAAGAAGGAAGTAGGAAAGGGGGCAGGGAGGGAGGAAGGAAGATAAGAAAGAAGGAGGGAAGGAAGGAAGGAGGGAAGGAGAGGAGAGAAGGAGGGAAGGGAGGAAGGCGGGAAGGAGAGAAGGAGAGAAGGAGGGAGGGAGGGTAAGAGAGAAAGAAGAAGGGAAGGAAAGAGGAAAGGAAGGGAGAGAGAAGGGAAGGAATGAAGGAGAGAAGAGAGAGGGAAGGAAGGAAGAAGGAGATAAAGAAAGGGGAAGGAAAAAAAGAAAGGGAAAGGGGGGAGGAAAGATGGAAGGAGGGCACGTCTGGCTTTTCAGCACTGTTTCCAGGCTGGTCTTTACTTGAAGCTTCCTAGCTCTCTCCCCAGACATGATTTCCCCCGTCCCTTGACACAGGCACTCAGACCACACTACAGACAATGGGTGTTCATCCTAACGCACCATATTGGCTCATATTTTAGTTCTGGGGTCCACTCATTCCCTCTGCCTGGAATGTGCTCTCCCCTCACTTATGCTCAAGGACCTGACCAGTGGAAGGAAGCTGAGTCAGGACTTTGGTCAGGTCACATGCTGTGAGCCCTCATCACATTCATGGGGCACAGCCTGCGCTCTCCAAAAATAAAGATGTGTGAAGACTCATAGGGAGAAAATGCTGGATAGATAGAATATAGGCAAAATGATCAGAGCTTTGAAAACCAAACAGAACATTTTATATTTAAATGATCCAGTGAGCCGTGGTCACTCCTGACTACCTGGTACATAAAAAACAAACAGATAGACCTTTAGTCAAGCTAGCATGCACAAGAATAGCCACAAAAGTGAGAAAGAAGTCAGGTTGATTTGAACTGTTTTAGCCCTTGACAATGAGTAAGTACTGAACAGGCTGAAACTGAAAGAATAGCTATTCAATTTGGTCAACTCTCAAGATATAGACAGTCACCTGCTCTTATTTATTTTTAAGCTATGTTAGTTTTTCATTCTTTTATTCAGTTATTTATTGAGTGCCTACTATGTCCAAGACACTCTCTAAATGCTAGAGCTAAATAATGAATAGACTGGTAGCTCGGAGCTTACCTCCCAGGAAGGGGGATTAACAAAGCCACTGCACGCGCAAGTGGACTCGCAGCTGGGTGGAAAACCTAATGGGTGGAAAACTTTGGTGGGTCAAGTCCATGAGATCAAATTCAAGCTCAGGGAAGGATGAGGGGAAGAAGAGGTTGTGTAGAAAGGCAACCTCCACACAACGTGTGCAGACCCTGAAGCCGGGAAGAGCTCACCTTTTTCAAGGAACCAGGTAGTAGCATCCTGACGCGATAGTGTGTTGTGGCCTGGGAGACCGGCGCCATGAGGGGTTGAGATGCTGCATTCTCAGTGCAACGGGGCTTACTCAAGGGCCCGAGCGGGGATGGTCTTATATGTGGGGGTAACTGGCTCAGCCCTCTGAGATACTTTGCTGACTCTCGGCATGGATACTTGATGCTGGCTTCCCTCATAACTGATGTTTCTCTCATTAATAACTGATACATCTTAAGTTGTAGTGAAAACCTTCAGTTTTGCTATTAAAGTTTAAAAATATTTCCATATTTCCAATCGGCAGGTTAAGCTGTAGCCAAGATACATTTTAACATGTGTCATACAAGTTAGGCTTCAATCCTTACATTATCTGCTAAGTTTTTATTTTATTTTTTAATCTTAGAACCATAGGCCTACTTAAAGGTGGCTCTGGACTGGAACAAGGGAGTCAGTGGGTCCTTCTCAATACCAGACGCAGGAATTAATGGTCAACGTGATACTTATCCGTGCTGCCCTCGCAATAATTACCATCCCCGAGCGTTTATTATGTGCGATTCCCTGCTAGTTGCGGCACTTGATCTAGCTCTTGTTTTCATAACAATCCTGAAGCGTTGTCACTCTTACGCCTATTTTTGCCTATTTTTGAGATGAGGTCATTGAGGCTTGGGAGGTTAATCTCCTCGCAAACATTTCACAACCAGTCGGCGCTGCAGCTGGATCCAGACCAAGGCCCGGGGCCTCCACTGTCCACCCACGCTCGTTCCTTCCCGCTCAGCTCCTGCATGTGAAGTTTTCCCTCCTGTGTCACTTGCTGATGTCAAGGATAAGGCAGCTTCTTTTCTGTGCCTTTTTATCACCCATGCCTCGGTGTTAATGAACTGGGAACAGCAGGTTGAAAATCTGTGGAACAGCTGCAACAGCACTGCCACATCGATACGCACATCCTGCTTGGGTTCTCCCCCATTCGTGCTAACCAAGGGAGTCCTGGCTTACGGAACTATGTGTCAGCCTCTGCTCATAAACACCCTTACTCCCGGTTAGATCCAAACATGTAAAAACGTCTGTGCTCCAACTTGTTCATTTCTGCATCTAAACCCATTGAGGGTCAAAGGCAGAAACTGTTGATAATTTGATTTTGCTGTAAAGTGGCAGCTTAGTGCACGCAGGGTTGCAAAGTACCCTTTTCACTCCATGCTTCAGCATGGAAGGGGCCACAGTAACAAAACAAAGGACACCGGCATTAACTCTGAAGAGGTCTAGGTTAAAAAGTGCATACACACGGTGCATACTTTATGGAGAGTTTCAGGAATAACACAGAGCAAACAAGGTCATCAAGCCTGCTCATGTTTCCAAGTGGCTACCATCGGGGTTCTGAGAATGAAGAAAAGTCACACCAAAAGAAAATATTTGAGGCTCTCGGTGAATTGAAGCAAACAAGTAGGAAGTGGGTACTGTAAAATCCTGTAATATGTAATATGAAAGGAGTGTCCAAGGCATTTCTTGTATGTCTGCATGCGGTGAAATGAGTGGTTGTGTGGTTCATGCTTTGGTCAGGCGCACCGTGACACCAGTTGGTTTGAACACCTGCGGTATTTTCTTTAAGCCTATGAGCAGGGCTTCTCCGTGACCTCTGCCTGGTGCTGTTCTCACAGGTATGGGGGAAATGAATCACAGCAGGATCTGACTCAAAGAAAAAGTCTTGGCCTTCACATTAAGATGTGATTATTAAATACAAGCATGAAGTGCAGGCACATTTATGGTGAGTTTTACTCTGGTGAGAGAGTTCTAGCAAATCTCTCAATGTTAGTACAAAAAAAAATTTAGTTGTCCTGTGCTAGTGTGTATGTAACTAAAATACCACTCTGGGTGGGTGTGATTCTTTTAAAACTCTGGCTCTGGAGAGGAGGTGACTTTACTCACCCCCTCCAAGAACAATCAGCAGTGTCTGGGGACATTGTTAGTTGTCACAGTAGAGGCCAGGGATGCTGTGAAGGGTCCTATGAGGACACACCCAAGAATTACAGTATCTGGTGCCCAATGTCTAGAGCGCTGAGGTTGAGAAACCCTGTTTTAAAACATAAATCGGATCATGTCATTCATGTCATGTCCCCGCTCAAGCCTCTCTGCTGGTCTCTTACTTGATTCAGATTAAGATCCAAAGGCTTCCTGAGGCTGAGAGGACCCTCCGAGACCTGCCCGCTGCCCATCTGCCTGTCCCTGCCCACGCCTCACTCGGTCCCCGCCTGGCCCCATCAGCCTCCCTCCTCCTCCCGGGCCAGGCAAGGGTGGCAGCCCTGCATGTTGTTCAGGTCTCAGTCCCAACCTCCACCCGCAGGAAGGCCTCCAGATCACCTCCTGAAAAAGATCACCCCTCTCCCCACACCAGGTCAGTTTCTGTCCCCACTCTCTGCTTCAGCATTCTACATAGTCCTTCCCACTGCACGGCGTTACATCTCAATCTTTGTGTACTTTTTGTCTCCTTCCTTGGGAATGTTGGCACCAGGATTCAAATAGGACATCTGTTGTATTCCTAGTGGCTAGAACGGTGTCTGGCATATAGAAGGTGCTCAATAAATATTGGTTGGAAAAAATGAATGAACAATATGTGAACTGTAACAACACTGCTACACAAATTGTGTTTTCTAAAAGGAACTACACTTTTTCTAACTGTTAAATAGCCGACAAGTTTACTAAACGAACAATTTGTGGTGAAACCATGCACCACAGTAATAATTTCTCCCCATTCACGTGAGATTATTGGAAACGCATGAAAGGATTTTCGTAATTATACCTTTGAGCTCCAGTCTTTACTTATTTAAAATCATAAGGTAAGGAAAAGATCTCATTGCATGAGGTGAACATTTCTATTATTCAAAGGACCAGAGCTGTTTGTTTTCTACCTCAGCCTGTTAACTTGTTGGAGAAAAGACATAGATGTTTGAAATCGATTCCAGACCCCTGGTTTGCGAATTCATATATTTCACCCTGTACTGCCAATTATCGATATATCAAGATCGATACATATTTAGATTTTTAAAATCTTACTTTAATTGCTTTACAGTCTTTAATATTAGGAAATTAAAACCACCTGGGTAAGTGCCGTCTTGCATTTTGTGTGCTGCAGATCACTCTGGCTGCTGGGGGTGGGCAGAGAGGGGTGACCAGGAGTGTAGTGGGTGGGGTTCCATGCACTAACACCCCAACTTCCCCAGGCCCATTCCAGGCCCAGGGAGAGACTCAAACAATGTATGGACAGTTAGCCTTTTGTAAGTTTTTATTTTTTTATTTTTTTTTATTTTGGCATATTATGGCGGTACAGATTTTAAGGTTTCAATAAATGCCCCTCCCCCCCACAAGTCTGAGTTTCCAGCATGACCATCCCCCAGATGGTGCACATCTCACTCATTATGTATGTATATACCCGCCCCCTCCCCCTCCCACCTGCCCAATACCCTATTACTGTAGTACCTATGTGTCCACTTAGGTGCTGCTCAGTTAATACCAGTTTGCTGGTGAGTATATGTGGTGCTTGTTTTTCCATTCTTGGGATACTTCGCTTAGTAGTATGGGTTCCAGCTTTTGTAAGGTTTTTGAAGTGCATACTGTGCTTTGATTTATTTCCTCATTTTAAATAAATGTTGACTTCATGCCCTAAATGTTCACTTGTTAAAATTATTGTTTCTCTTAAAGAAGCTTACCTCTCCCCTAGTCTATGCCTGCCATCTCTCCGTATGACAACACCCTCACCCCTGAGGAATTCGTACTCACCGGGAGGAGAACAGGTATGAAGTCGCTGGATAGGACCGCAAGGCAGCGGCACCTCTGGCTATGCTGAGAGTGTTGTGGGAAAAACCTAACTACACACATAGTAACAAAGCCATTTCACAAGTTTGCCCTGACATGAGAGGTGCAAGTGAGTAAGTTTTCGTTGGGGATGTGTCTGGGAGAGAAACAGACAGGATTTTGTTGGGGGAGGGGAGGGTGGGGTGGCAGCTGAGGAGGGGGCCTTCTTGGTGGGGAAGGACAAAAAGACTCTGCCGGGGGAGAAAAGCTGCTTAGTGGGGAGACAGAAATGACTCTGAGTAAGTCTGGGGCAGCTTGAGAAACTGGAGGAGCATGGTGGGTGGTCCAGATAAGGAAGGACTGGCTCTGAGTCAACAGCTACTAGGAACCGGGCATAAGGCAGGGTGCTTGGTCCACGCCTGGGAAAGCAGAGAGATGTCCCTGAGCTTGGAGGTCACTCTGGGGAACATGGGAGCTGAACTTAGAAGACGGAAAGAGTCGGGAGTGACTTGTATTCCTCCTCCGAACTGAGAGAGTTCTCCACTGATCCAACCAGTATTCAAGTCCTGCAAGGTCCAACTTTACAGGAAAATCTACCTTAGAGCTTTAAGAAATATGCATCTAAAAGAAATGATGCCTCAGAGACTTACACTCTAGAGGGGCGATAGGGCACAGGGATTTGGGGAACAATCTGGTTAGTGCGAGAAGGAAAGGCACAGATGACTGTGCATCTATGCTGGGGAAAATGTAGGAATGAACAACCTGGAGTAGTTAGTCACTGTGGGGGTCTCATCCTGTGAAGCACTGATGGCTTTATTTACTTGTTGAGGCCTTTGACACTTAAAAGGAAAGCGCAGATGAGAGGGACAACTGCGTGCATTCTAAGGGGTGCCTTTTCCCAGGGTTCACTCAGAGAGCGGGTGCCTTTGAGGTGCCGTCAAGGCCGGTGGTAAGGCAGCCAGTGGCCAGGGCCTGAAAGGGAAACTATGCCAAATGCTCCAGGAATTCACAGGGAGACCTGGGTGGGCTGGAGCAGCCAGGTGGGCCTTTGTTGTGTAGGCAGGAGGAAACAACAGTGGATTCTGAAGTATGGACAGAATGTGGAAGGGCATGCAGGAAGGGAGACGTGTGAAGGCAGCCTCAGCACTGACTACATCCCAGCGGGAGGGGCGAGGGGAGGGGGCTCTGCCCACAGCTCCGCCAGCCAGTGGGGGCAGGTGGGGGCAGGCAGCAGCGGGGGTTCCTGAGGCATCACAGGAGTGGGTTCCAGCAAGTGTTTTCAGTAAGGCCGTGATATGAGGAAGAAAGTATTTTTTAAAAAAATATTAATCTAGCAAAAAAAAAAAAAAGCATAGAGCTGGATTTAGCTTTAAGGAGAGATTAGAAGCAGAAAAGCAGTGTGGGTTTAGACAGGGGAAGGGAGAATGGAATGGGACGGTCAGGGAGGAAGCTGTTAACAGTCCCTGTGAGCTGGGACACCGGAGTTAAGTCTGGACCCGACTGCACTGTTGCTGTTTGGAGGAGGAGCCACATGCCTGAAGAGGGGGCTGAACTTGAGCTTGTGCCTACTGACCTTAAAGTGACAGCCACATGCCCAAAGGTCTATGAGAGACTGAAAAATCTCTCAGTAAGGAGGATTTCTTCTAGGAAAAGAGACATTCCCAGAGCGAGGCGGCAGAATGGGGAAAACTGGTGGGCACGGAGAGGCAGGTGCAGGCTGGGAGGAGGGAGGAAGGAGGATGGGGGTGCGGTGGTGAGGGAGGGCTGTGCAGGGCGGGGGCGGTGGGGGGAGGCTGATGGTATCACATGCTGCAGAAAGGTCAAGGAGAGTGAGAACAAAATGAGCCATGGAATGTTGTTTCAGGAAGAATGCTTAAAAACATCATTTCTCTCTTAGGTACCTTAACTTGAGATAGTTTTAGAGTGTATTTTGGAATCATCTCAGAGAGGATCCAGGTTTAAGCAATGCAGGAGAAAAACAAACTATAGCTGTTTGGCTGACTTAATACTGAGAGTGCTATGTAAGGCATGAAAAATGTGAAAATACATTTTAAACTCATTACTCATACTGGCTATAATTCACTCTGCAACTCTATAGGAAAATTCCTCCTTAGTGAGGCTGGTGCCTGCAGGGAATGTGCTCGTTTTTTCCGACTTGGCGTTAAGGAAAAGTACAAATGCAGAGAGAGGTGCCTGGCGCGCTCCCACCGCTTCTCAAGTTCTTGTTCTTAAAATTTAGAAGTTATAGCTCCACAGCACTGGCAGATACACAGAGAAGGTGCATAATTAAATGTGGATAGAATCACTTAGACCTGAAATTGGCATCGGCTTGTGTTAAACCTAATCTACTTTTCGTTACAAGGGGTAACTCCTTTTAAATCTCTGATTTCCCCGAAATCTTACATTACTGCACATGAGGGAGAAATACAAATGAGAGCTTAGGCATCACTCCTGAGGCTACCTGAAATCCACTATAAGGAGCTTCTAGGAAGTGAGATTTTTTTCTTTTGTGTGATAGCGTAAGTCAAACAATTGGCTTACTGCCTGTCAGAAAGACAAATATCGAGTGTAAAGAATCCCATGGACACAGCGGCTGGCCCAGAACTCAAGAAGAGAGATTGCAGGTGTGGAGATACGTAGACAGGAGCGGAGTGGAATAGCACTAAAGGGGAGATGTGTACACTCATGAAGGTTACACACCGAATTTATGTATGTTTTGAGCAGCACAATTCTAACCGACCCGAAACCACGTGACAGGTTTTATCATCCGTTTGCTAACAGTTGCAGAAATGTGTCCAGAGAGGGCTTTCCTGTCTCCCAGAGATGGAGAAACTGGGAGCAGAACGTTAGCTTCCTGTGACACATCGGTGACACACGATATGTTAATTACTTAAGAAACAAAAAAAAAATGTAACATTGTGGTCCTCAGAAAGATGAATGTGTGGAGAAGTCACAATTGCCGGACATTGCCTGACCACTTTAAAGGTCTCAAGTTGGGCCACCAGCAGCCCTTCCTACTTTTCAATAACCCCTCATGAAATCGCCACTCTTGAGTAGATCAAAATTCCTCTCAAACTTATAAGTATTCTTGTGTGGCCTGAAGTGCCACAAATACTTCTTCTCTGGGTTCAGTGGGGTGGGATGGAAATGTCTGCTTGTCCCCTGCTCCTCTCTTGCTACCAACTCCCCTGCCAAGTCTGAGGAGATGGTTTGTGCTGGAAAACACCAACTGCAGGAGGAAACAGTGATGTCTTCAACAACATATGTGCTGAGCAAGAGAAGAGCGCATTGATAGTAAAGCTAAAAAATGACTGTCAGTAGAAATAAGGTTTTCAGTACCCAAAAACGCACAGAAAATTAAGTTGTGCCAATTTTCTTTTAAATTTAACTCACTGAATCCTTTTTTGCCCATTTATTCTGTCCCTGCCATAAAGGGGGAAAAAATCACTTCAATTCCTTTCCTTCCCTTGAACTCGAATAGCTCCCTTTACATAATTAGCTGAGTATGCAATACCTAAGCAGCAAGCCTGGCCAGCAGCCCCACACCCCATGCGTAGTTTCATAGGTCATGGGGTTATTTTTATTGCTGTTATTTTTACATTTCCTCACTGCCAGGTGGTAATGTAAATCCAGGAGTCTTGAAACCCAATGTGTGGCCAAGCTGCCCTGTTGGCGTCAGCAACACATGCTTTTGTTTAGGTAAATGGTTTCTCTCCACTTTGCCCAGTAAGAGAGGTGAGAGGATAATGCCCCTGCTCTTGTGCTGGGAGGATCTAGTGTTCATCACACCTATGGTCTGGCGGGGAAGCTAGTAATGTCTGCCATCTGAAAAACACAAATAAAACAAAGCAAAACAACCCCCAAAATATCATAGGTCAGTCAGAAAGAGCAAGCAAAAAAAAAATCATAGCAGTGGTGGATGTTGAGGTCTTCTAGAAGCCCTTGTTCAGAATTAATTACAAATATATTCATCTAAAGTATCTAATAACCAACAAGACACAGACCAGGACCAGTCAGGACATACACAGGCCATAGACTTAGGCTGTCTTTTGATGTCAACATCTAACCAAGAAGAAACGTGGCAGGCTGGGGTCAGCCCACCCAAGGTGGTGGGGTAGACTTGGGGACCTTCAGAGCTTAGGACAGGGCCCTGTCCACACTGGTATAGAGATATTTCCACATTTTATCAAGAGTATGGTGGAGCCTGTGGACACCAGCTAAAGAACAGCCCACCTGCCCACACCGGCTGGCTAACAGCCAGCAGCTCTGAGACCTGAAAGAATAAATTAAAAATCTATGTAGATTCAACTTATGGTCAAAATTCTCGACAAGCCACATGGGTTGTTTCTTTGATAGCCTTACCGGTTGTGTCTTCCACTAGTGCTACATTGGTTGGAGTTATTCATTCTTTGTGTCTCCAAATCACATGCTCAATTCCCTCAACCTGCTGCAGGAATTTATCACGGAGCAGATGCCAGTCGCCCGGCAAGGATGACAGACTGGGACACTGCAGGGAAAGACTAAACCTAAGTCTCAGACGGAGCCGCACTTCACCCAGGACCACCGGGAGAGACCCCAGCATGGCCAGCCAGGTGGCAGAATGCCCTTCTCACATGGCTCAGCAAACAATCACTTCTGATTAGTCGTTTTTAAAATATATATGTTCACATATAAATGAATATGGAAATAGCAAGATGAAAAATCTATCCTTTCCGCTTAGTTTGGCAGAGTTACTCCAAAACAGAATCTATTATGCCCTTTTAAAAATCTTTTTAATGCGCAGTATAAGGAGGGCGCTGGCGTCTGGCGTGAGGAGTGGACGTCCTCTTGTCCTGACTCTTCCTGCCGATTTAACGTCCTCTCCTTTCATCTCTCGTAAAAATTCTCCCCGCTAGCCCAGTGTTTCAAAGGACGTATTTGTGGGCTGGGAAATCAATTTAATGGGTCACGACAAGCATTTAAAAGTGAAAGAGAATAGAATACTTTGAGTAAAAATGCAGGATTTAAAAAGCATTAAGGCTAAGCACGCTTTGTGTCTTCGTGTGAGCTGTGATCCTCACTCCTTGGATGCATGGGGTTTCTCAAGTTTCCCTGCTATGAGCAGGTTATGAGCAGAGCCCACATTTCATTTTTAAAATCGATACAACTTATACAATGCTTGGTACCAAATAGATTATCAATACATTTTTTGAATAAATGAATGAAGTGTGTCCTTCGTATTTCATGATTTTTCCAAATCTCTTTGAAATCTTGAGGAAAATAGCTAATGGTAATATGAAATATTATCATTTTACCTGAGGTTAACCTCCAATATTTTAAATCCTGAAAAGAACTACATATCTCGAGGCATGTCATAGGATAATTTTATTACCTGATAAAAGGAACATATTTTTCTGAAATCATTGCAGAAGGTTCCTAAGGCGTATTGAGTCCCCACAGAAATGGAAATGCATTCCGATTAGCAGCTGGACCACATCACTGGGTTCTCTAATGATCATCAGATTAAAAAGACATTTTTATGATCCCACAGCCCCATATATAAAGCACAGAGCCTCTTTCCTGTGTCACTATTCCCAACCTCTAAATTAGAGATGATTTCAAGCCTGGGTAAGCGAGTGGCGGAGACCCCCCACTAAGCTGCAGCTACATCAGTAAAATGAACGTTAACAATTGGAGTTTTACTGTCTGGTATGACAAATAAGTGATTCAGCCATATCTCTGCTTGTGCTAAGGTTTATGTGCAAGCAGGGCATGGTGAGAAGGAACTGTCACAGCACAGACAGTGAGCTGATGTCTCTGAAATGGAGCAACTGCAGCTTATGTTTCACTTAAGGACTGAAATAATATCTATTGAAAATCTAAGGAGACTTTGTTTCTAGCAATACATGAAAGTAGTTAAATACCAAGAGACAGAGTCAATGCAATTCTCATGAAAATTTAAGAAATATACTCTTTGGCCCTATAGCATCTGTTCCTGGGCATTGCTAATTTGCTTGAGAAAGGATGTGCGAACTGGCAGAGGCATGATGGGCCACCCTACTTAAAACTGGTTGTTTGCACTCCTATATGACCCCTTCCAGCAAGTAATCCCACCTGAGAATTCCAGCAAACAGATGCGACCTCAGCAAGTAACTTAATAGCTCCGAGCTTTGATTTGGTTTTTTTGTGACACGGAAAAGCCTGTACAGAGACGACTTTTAGCCATTGCTTTGCTCAAATCTTTTCATTCTCATCTAGTTCTTTCCGGATTGTTCATATTTCCACATAAAAGGAAAATAATGAAACCAAAATCTAAAACACACATATTGTCCTAGGAAATACACTGATAAACCAATTGTGCTTATGCCAGTTCTTCCTTTCTTTAAGGTGGACATTTCTTTTGTAAGATTACACTTAATTGTGAGCCATAGTTTTGGGTATGAAGAAGCTCTTTTGAAGGTTTTTAGGGACTCTGGGTAATGCACAAGTTCTCAAGTGTCCCGGTACAGTTAGTGTTCCATCGTAAATCAGTGTAAGCCGGGGTTCTAGCTCATGTCTGACCTTGTTGGGGCTCTGCATAGTTTAGAGTCTAGTCATGTGTGTGGGGAGAAAAGTGAATCATATTGTTGATTGTCTTATTATAGTTAACATGTATTATTAAATTGCAAATGACCAATGATTGCCAATATTCAGGATCTAAGTGTGAAAACTGAAGATTTCAAGGAGAAACCAGGGAGGGTAGAAACCAGCAGAGGCCTGAGAAGCTGTGCTGTGTAGACAGCAGCGGACTGTGCTGACACACGGAATGAGCAGTGGGTGAAATGACATGGCGTACAGTCACTCTCGATGGTGTGAAATTGTCTAGGCTAATCTGGAGATGAATCATAAAAACGATTCAAGTCAGTCATAAAGAGCCCAGACACTGGTAGGTAATTAAGAAATAGGTTTTCTCTTCCAGTGCTCTTCAGGGGAGCGAGAGCATGGCACCTGCCCAGCCCCACTTTAGGAAACATTCTGTGCACCATGTCGCTTCTGAACATTTCTTCACAAAAGGAAGAAAACCCCAGGATATTGTATTATGTGGCAATAATGAGATGCAGATAGTCAGGAAGGTCTTTATTAACTTGCTTAAGGAGAGCTGCTGAGTGGCTCAGAGGATAAAGCACTGCATTTCTCTTCTGAGCCCCCAGTGGGAGTTTAATTTGCAATCCAGTGTGGAGACATACAATACACAATAGCTGCTCGCTTTAATGGGTTGATAGCATGAAAAATATTTACTGGTTATGAAAGATAATCCACTTCTGAAAAGACTGCCTTATTTTCAGAATTTCAGGTACAATAGCTTCTTCCCCCGCTGACGTGCATTATAGAGCATCCCGGTCGCAAGGGCTTCTTTGCGGTGCTAGGCTCATCTAAAACCCGATGAACTATTTATGCTCTGCACACATCTCTGGTCTGACTGACACACTAGCTGCTATAGATTTACAGCTAATATGTTCAGCTAATTTCCCAAGACAATTCATATAATTCAAAGGGTAACTTTTTGATCAGATTGATCTAAATATTTAATTGCCATAACCTCTGCTTGGTTTTGCTCCTGGGTTTCAAAGAAGAATGAGTGGCACGACCTAGTGGGAGTACCACAGTTGTGAGACCAGTGAGTTCCATACTCTCCCAACAAATATCTATCGAGGGGCTATGAGGAGAGGTAGACCTGACACCAGGTCTTTATTCAGTCATGTTTCTGACTTTGCCATTTTCAATATCTCTATATTTCTATGTTCACATAATTTAGAAAAGCATGAATTTCTGCCTTTTGTAACAAAGTAGCTGGGGAGACAGAGATGGAGGCTTTTTCGAGTGTCTGTCTTCCCCCTGTTCCATTCATGGTGCTGAAATCAATGCTGGTCATCCGCACAATTGTTAGCACCGTCCCGGTGCAAAGCGACAGCCACTACCCATTCGATTCCTGGGGGGACCTGAGCAGGCATCCACATCCCACAAGGAGACTGAGGTGCATAGCTCCGGCAAGAGTCAAATGCTTCCTGAAAACAGATGCTTCAACACTTCCAAATGAATATAATTTTGCCGAGTTTGTTTTCAGTGATTAGGAACTCGTTCCCAAACAAAACCTAAAGGGGGCCAAGAAAAGGGACATAGAGAATGAAGAAACGATAGTTTTTTGAATGCTAGGAATAATCCCAATCCAACTGTGTGTGCTGTGGTCCTGGATCCTACAGAGGACAATTCATGGGCAGGTGAGTAGACAGGATTTTCTAGAGAAGCTGAGAGAAGGAAGAGTAGGCGGAGAGGCACAGGAAGAAGGTTCTCTCAGTGTAAACACTGACGTTCCCAGCAACATTGACAATGGGGCTAAAAGGTTTCACCTGCCTGCGTCTCACATGTTTTCCTGGTAATGAGTCTGTATTTAACTTCAGAAGGAAACTACTTCCTCAGACACAGACTTTGTATCATTGTTTTAATTGTTTTCGGAGACAAAGAATGGCATAATAGAAAGAATCCAAGGTTTGGGAGAAAGGAGATGTGTTTGACTCCTGACTTGGAGACAGATTAATTTTTGTGATTATGGGAAAATCACTTAATCCCTCAAAGTCTGGGATTGCTCATTAGTAAATAGGGATGGTAACACCTGCTTCCCTGGCCTCACAGGGAAGAACCCAGGGGGAGAGAAGAGACATCAGGGTGCCTGGTCCACAGGAGACAGCCACTTACAAATATTAGCCATTAATATTCTGAGCAGAATACCATTAACACATCACACTGTACCTCTGAGCATTCCCCATCATTTGCATGAATACCAGGAATAGCTGCTCTCTTTTTTGTTCAGATTCCTCTTCCATGGGCTCTTTGCATTCTTTGTAGGAGAGAGCCTAAGAGTTAACACTGAATTCCCCCCTACAGAAGAGAAACAGTGGGGATCATTCAGGGCCTCATCAGGAAGCAGATAGGGAGCTTCCAGGTAGAAAGCCTATCCTGCTTAATTCCCTGCAAGTCAAGTAGTGTTTTCCTTCTCTTTCTTCCTCAAAATTCATGGTGGTATTCTAAAAGGACCACATACCTTGAACTTGCAAGTCTCACCATGCATTCACCTGCCTGCACCCCCAACTTCTGCTTCTGCAGGGCTCCACCCACCCATCACCTCCTTCTATCACTCTTCCTGCCCTCCTGCCAGCTCTCAAGAAAGGCCTTTCTGGCCTCTCTCAGGCATTAATGACTCCTTTTCCTGGCTATGGAGCTCAAGAGTGTGCACATCTGCTGCACTGGCCTCACTTCCCCCAAGTCATGGACATTTTCTGAGAATCTGATGATGTTTATAGGAAGCCTCTCCCCAAACCAGTTGCATGCATGCCCTTGGGGTTCATGGGCCACAGGAGCTCAACTGTGGATCCATGAGTGGTTTATGACCCCCTGTTAAAGCTTCTCTCCTTCTGCTGGGATTTCTTTTACTGCAATGGGGTGTACCTTCTGCCTCCTATATGGTCTATGAGAAGGCAGAGGCAATGCTTGATTTATTTATTAATTTTCTGGATTCTCAGTAGCAAGCCCCGTGCTTACATTAAGTTAATGCACATATGACTAGGAGTCAGCTCTGCAAGTTACTGCAAGTCTGGTTTATAGGTCCCTGGTTGCACAATTTCCCTGTATGAATTCTTGGGTATTTATAGAGAGAAAGAATAAGTTGTGAAAAAAATGTTACAAACATTCACAACAAATATTATATTACATATTAAAAAATCTTACCAATTAATGTAGGGGACAAAGAGCTTTGTGCTCATAACATGGGTAAGTTTGGTTACTGATCAATTTATTAAAATTCAAAGCCCATTTTTAAGTATGGATCAAAGAATTTTTTTCTGCTAGACATTTGGAGAATTTGAAACAATGAAATGTACAGCTGCAAGTCCCAGGCTCAGAAACTCTTGATGCCTGCAGGGAGGCCAAGAAACTAGTAAAACAAACAAACAAAAAACCTCCTTTACTCCCAGATAGAAGTATTTTCCTCATGTAAAAGCTTGGGTTTATTGGCATAGCAAAGGAAGACACTTCCCGTAGCTCCTCCTTGCTTAATGTCCACTTAGTGATAAATGGAGAACTTCCTTCGCTGGGGATGTTAATCTGGTTTCCCCAAAGGACCTACCTACTCATTTAGAAAATGCGGACAATTTAGTGTTGATTGAAAATGGTTCCAGAATGCAGAGGAATGGCCTTGCTGTTACAGGACGTAGACTTTAGTGTTATACAAGAATGCAGACAGCAACAGACCAGCAAGGAGAATCATGCATCAGTAAACTATGTGCTTGCTCTGTCCATTATTTTTAACATTTTCATGAGCCCTCGGGCCCTCTCACCGCCACCACCACCCTCCCCAAACACAAAAATAAATCACCGTGGCGAGAAATCAACTAGGGGAGTAAAAAAGATTAACTGTTTTGGACAGGATAAAGTAGTATGAGACCTGCATACAGGCAAGAAGCCTGTGGACTGTTAGTCTCTGCGACCCATCATTGGATGTCGAGATTTGCATAAGGCAGACTAATTTCTCATGCTGCAATCTCATTTGAATGTGTCAGAGATTAAATGACGATAATGTTGAAACTTCTGTTTCAAACATTAGGAACAGAGGATGGCCACTCACACACACTGTCCTTGAGCACCACTAATTTCTGTCAGTAACTGCATAGTATTTCAGTCATTCTAAAGCACTCTGCTTCTTATTACCAAACTGTGTGTATGGAACCGCACTTAATTTGATCTGGAAGCATCTAAACCTCACAAAATATTGATTTAAGATGCGATTGTATTTCTTTGTGGTCTTTGATCATTCGTAGTTGGTTCTATTTGAATATGATGTCTAGAAATCCACTTTTTATTTTATTTTTACAGTAGAAATGGTTGCCTACACAAGGTGTTTATGCCAATGGCTGCCACTGAAGCCAAAATGGAAGAACTAACAGGTCACGTTGTTTTGGTGGAATGCTAACCCCTGGGAATATTCCTGTTAGTAGCCTG